>NW_027111282.1:576329-583703 GCF_000696795.3 Halyomorpha halys | reverse complement strand
AAAAAAAATGTTATCTTTCTATTATATTGTATCATATCAAAAAAATGTAATTTATAAATTTATATATGTCCGATCACGGATTGATCAGTATGCTGTGTAATGTAGCAACCCGATGTATTTGGGCAGCATGATTGAATAAATTTCTTTCTCTGTGTTTAAATAAATTTAAAAAAATAAGTTAAAAAAACTTTCTTTTGTCTGATTTGTTCCTCCCTACCTCTAGATTACTTTTTTTGATTGATTTATTGATTGATAGATATTACAATCTGCCACACAGTTGTGGGCAATAGGTAATAGTGATGAATGATCTCATACATGCTAAAATAAAAAAATAAATAAATAAAATAAAACAAAAAAAATAAATAAAAAAATTATTAAAAAAAAAAAAACTCTCTGAAAATATATACAAACAAATGAATAAACAAGATGAACGAACATTCTAGATTACTTTAACTCTTATTAATTTGGACTATCTGTTAATTGAATTATTTCTCTGATCCCTTGGGTTTCGAACTATTGAGACTGTACTTTATTACAGGGCTAATGTTCACAAAAAATGTAAGGTGAAAAAAGGTAACCCTAACATATTAGGGTCTCTTCATAACATTTCGAGGGTTCTGAAATGATTTTATGGAAAAAAAAAATGATTTTATGATCGCGCCACTGAATTATTCAAACTTTTCGGATTTCAAGCATACTGGGGTCCCTTTTTATGTTTTCGGAGGTACTGAAAATAAAAATAGAATCGATTTTGTGACCTCGCGCTTGTGAATCGATTTATTTCAAGCATATCGGGGTCCCTTTTTATGTTTTCGGAGGTGCTGAAAATGGAAATAAAATCGATTTTGTGATCTCGCGCTTGCATATCGATTTATTTTAACTTTTCGGATTTCAAGCATATTGGGGTCCTGTAGTATGTTAACAGGGATGCTAAAAATAAAAATTAAATCCATTTCATGATCGCGTACTTGCGTTTCGATTTAACCTAAGGATTTCTGAAATATTAGGGTCCCGTTATATGTTTTGAAAGTTACTATATTTTTTTTTTCATTTTCTACACATCTGAACAAATATAAAGATAGACACATGTTAGAAATCCGAAAAGTTAAAACAAATCAATACACAAGAGCGTGGTCATAAAATCGATATTATTTTCATTTTCAGCACCTCCAAAAACATATTAAGGGGCCCCTGTATGTTAGAAATCTGAAAAGTTAAAATAAATCAATAAGCGCGTTATCGTAATATCGATTATTTTTTTCATTATCAGTATCTCTGAAATTAATCGATTGACCTGAGAAAACATAAACTTGGCCATATGTCAGAAAAGTTAAAATGAACCTTGTACTTTGATTTTTGTATTATAATATTATTTTTTAGTGTAAACTAAAGATAGAACTAACTAAGTATTAGTTTTAGTTATGGCCTATCAATTCATAATTAAATGTTAGTTGCTAATTTCAGATCATGGCTAATTTTTTTTAATAATTTATTTATTGATATTTACAACTGTATACATATATACACATCAAGTAAATTTGCTGTAAGTGATATTATGACATGATAAAAACATGTGGAGAATCTACCCATTGATAGAACTCCAAAAACATTTCTAAAGGAGAAGATCTCGAGGCCATCTTCTTTTCAGACGTCTAGGAGGATTATTAGGTAGTGAAGGAGAAGCCAGGGTAGAAACGGAAGGTTTGAGTTGGTTTGGGTGGTTGGGAAGTTTATTATGGAAGGATTGGTATCTGGTATTGGCCAAATCGGCAACATAGGGGACATTGAGGTCCTGATGAATGATTTGATTTGTGACAAAGTAAGGAGCATTAAGGATTTTACGAAGGATTTTTTGGCTAATTTAGTTCCAAGAGTTAACCAACAGCCAACAGCTAACAACTAACCAGTTAGTTTTAGTTCTCATTGCAACTACAGCTAATTGTTCTTTAGTTTTTAGTTGAAGTTATAGTTAACCTTTACCCAACTTTGATATACACAGTATAGTATTTCAGTTCTTAATGAAAGGCGTGTGAGCGTTTCAACGATGGGCTCGAGTGCCACAGTGGGAGAACTTTACTGTAAACTGGAATACTTTATTTTTTTTTATACACAACACGGATAGTTAACAACTATCTAGCTGGAAAAATATGTTCGATGTAACAGTTTTTGAATGTTTGTTTTCGGCAGAATAATGTTGATTGTGTCCTGATAAATCTGTTCATGTCAGTTTTAGTTGTCTCCGACTTTGGAAGTTTGTGGTGGATTGCGAAGTCTGTGACAACTAAAACTGGCAGAAATACATTTATAAGGATACAAACAACATTATTTTATTGAAAAGAAATGCTTCATCTGACATTTTTCCAGCAATAATTCAAGAATTGGCCAACTCGGTATTTTTTATTTAGATCAACACTTAAATAATACTGTATAATATTGTCAAATTAGGGATGTAAATGTCGGATTTGTACTTTTTTTTTTTACTTATTATTTCAATATAAATTTACATTTAAATTCACTTTTTAATTGGTAACACTATAATTACTGCAGAAACTCTGGTGGGATTTAACAGTGAAATTTTTCTAGGTCTTTCTTATTATGAAACTATTATAATAATGTTATGTTATTTTTACATTTTAAAAAAATTATCTCAAATCATAAAATATATTAAATTGAAAAGTATCGTCATTTTCATAAAATAAAAATTATAAGTATGTATTAAATTTGCTCCTTTTCGAATTGACTTTTCTTTTTTTTTTTATTTGTGACAGACAATTAACAAATGTTATTATCTTAATTACTCCATAAATATTTATTATCTTATATTTATATTAGTTATACATAGTTATTGCTTGCTCAAAATTCCTTTTTTTTGTACTTTTATTAAACCATCTATAGGACATTTCAGATACGTATTCTACATCCAGTTTCTGTTTTCTTGGGTTTCGTTAGCGTGAAAAATCAAATAGGACACGATTTTATATTTTTCCTCTAGAAATAATAGCTAAATAAAATAATAAATCAGTTTTGAAATATTACTTGGCTGGCTTTGGATAAATGGAATAAGTATCCCTAATTAACTCTTTTTAATTTCACTCATTCTTTTGTACTTAAAATGAAATTTTTGGGTAATTGAATCTCTGGATGGATTTAAGCAAATAGAAAAATTGAGCATACTTCTTCAAATGCAAGTATAATTGTTCAATAGCTACGTTTCAAGTTCTATAAAGAATTGATACATAGGTGAAAGCAAATAATATCGTAATAGTTCAGATATTGTAGTGAATATGAATTTCATTTTGCTATTAAAAAAAAAAAATGAGATTAATTTTTTTTTTATTACTCACAAAAAACTCCATATCTACTAAAAAAAATTAATATGTTCTTAGGGACTCTTAGAATCTAGAAACAGGGGAAATGGAAAAAATAAACAGATCTCTATGCTAAAACTAAAAAACATAATATTATCAAATTAACTGAAATAAGTTTGGATTGAAATTTCATTTCAAAACACTACTTCGTTGAATGATATTTGAAAACTTTCACGAGTGTTTTTTTTTTTTTACTTCATGAGTATTTTTTCCATCTCAAATATGTCTATATTTCAAATAAATAATGTTTTAATTTTTTTTTACATGGTATGTTTGTAGAATACAACGAATCTGATAATATTTCATTATTATATGAATAAACAATATTATATTTTTTTAAAAAAATTGCTGATAAAGTACTTTTTAACGCATTTTATAATTAAGATTTATTATTTCTAATAAAATATAATGTTTATTTTCTTCGAATAGCATTAAAATGAAACCAGAGACAATGCTATAGGATAGATTGAAGGCGAGATATTAGTGAATGTCCAGTTCTCACTGTGGATCGTCCCAGTGTGAGGCAAGTGAACCATGTAATCTTTTCTGCATCAACGCCATATATTCTAAGAGAATCGGAGAATCTAGAAACAAGCTTTTGAACATTTTGGTTGAAACCTAATAAACTTTTAAATTCGAAACACTACTTCTTCGAATGACATATAAAAAGTTCTAAGAAAGTGTTATTTTCTCCCTCATAAATTATGCATATATATATCACTGTACTATCGATCCCTTGTACGGCTCTCAGAAGCGATGAATTTTGATGAATGAGGTATCAAACAAAAGGGAATCTCATGGAGAAGAGACGAATTGCCATTTCATTCAAAGTATTGAGTTTTAAAGATCTTGACGCGATCATCAATACCCAAATACGTTTCCTCAGAACGTAGATTGTGCCGTGTGTTTTAAGGTCCAAAAAGTTTTTGCGCTTTTGAGATAGCGCACGAATTAGGCACGGATCAAATCTCATTCGAGGATAACAGCAAGGCAAAGTCATGGGATACGTACGGTAAGATTTTATTGTTTATGGCTCAAATTATTCAATTAGATACCGTGAATGGTTTGAAACAAGTCTAGTTCAAAATACTGATTGTATCAAATTTGTTTAATCTGTCCATCTGTACTCATATAAAATATTTTTAACTTAAAACTAATCTATATGTTTTATTTCTTAAATTAAACAGTGATATCCCAAGAATGTTTAGAACAATTTGAGCTAAAAATATTGAAAAAATATGTTTAGTTTGTATGTTTCTGAATATGTAACCTTTTTTTGTTTGCGAAAAGTTCTTCCAATTTTCATGTCCCAAATTATTCAAGCGCAGTTTCACATCATAGATTCGTTCCAACACTAAAATATATTCTCATTACGGCCTAGCTATGAGGTTTCGGCTAGTACAATTCAGGTTTATATAAGTATATAAAATATAAGTTTACGGATAGCTGATTTGTGACTGAAAACTGAAGTGATATTTTCCTGTGGAACTTATTACGTAATCTGTTACCCAAAGATAGTTGTTATAAAGTATGCATCTTTAATAATTATGTATGTTGAATAGAGTTTTTTGATAATATTATATTGTTTATAAAAATGAGCTTGATATCGTTTATATTTGGCAACTGGGATGTCAGGTAGAAACTTTACGAGTGGATTATGTAGTTCTTTCCTTTATGCTGCACCTATTTGGGCCACGAAGCACATAAAGAAATACTACAAGCGAATACTGTGTTTACTAAGAAATACCCCACACTTTATGGTAAGAGTATAAGTGGTACCCATTTCTGTGGGATATCACGTTTTAAAGAAAACGTTTTCCTGGTTAATTAAAATAACATGAGTTGTACTCGCTTCGTGAAACAATGTTATTTAAAGCTATTGCAGCTAGACAGTAACAGCCGGTCGAACTTGCAATTTGTAACGCAGATTAGAACAATATTGGAGAGCTTCGGAAAGTTTGACCCGATAATATTTAATGATCCGGTAAGTATCAGAATTAGAATGTGGGAGATCTTGGATAGATACAGGGAATATGTCTTGAAGATAAAGACCTCTCATTATTACGAGAATCGATCTATAACCCATGGTACGGTAGAGTCTTCATTAAAACGGATGCTCCTCAAAGTTGCCTAAAAATCAGCTGAATAGCTTACTTAAGAATAATTGTCCAGCTACGACTCTCCGATAAATATGCAATAACTCTAAGTTTTGGTTCACACAAACTTTTTTTTTTTTTATTTATTTATTGATATTTACAACTGTATAAAAAATACAACATTTAAATTTGATCATAATGACATAATGATATGATACAGGATGTAGAGAAACTACCCAGTAGTAGAACTCTAAAAACAGTTTACAATATAAGGTCACGAGGCCATCTTCTTTTCAGGCGCCTCTGAGGATTGCCAGGAATGGAAGGTTAGAAACTAGTGGGTTTGGGTGGTTAGGGAGTTTATTATGGAAGGAATAATATCGGGTTCGGGCTAGATCGGTTACATAAGGAACATTTAGGTCTTAATGGATGATTTTATTTGAGACAAAGTAAGGAGCATTGAGGATTTTGGATTGTAAAGATTGGATACGAGAGGAATTCGAAGGTTTAGTGGAGCCCCAAAGCCACACAAACTTAGCTATGTCCAGCTTGGGTTGGAACGGCGTTGGAGATTTTTTTCCATTTTTTGACTAACTGCCCAGCGAATCCTGACTACCGAATCCGATACATGCCAAAATTAATCAACACTAAGCAAAATCAGTTCTATTAATTTCTGTCTGTACCCTCCCGTTTGGATCTTAAACTTCTTTTTATATGTGTAACACAAAACCTTTTGCTTAGAGCTGGATACCAACCTCCACAATAGGATGTATTGTTTTTTATTTTACTATTATTAAATTGAAACTGACTTTTTTGTTTTATTCTAACGAATGTAGATAGCCCAGTTTGGGTATATTGTTTGTTATTAGTTTATATAAATGACCTTTAACTCATCATTTTTATAAAATTACTACAACTGATTATTTACAATGCGTATTTTACAGGCTAACTCTATTTGTACGGGTTGGGATGCCCCAGAAACAAATAAATAAATAATAATTATTATTATCATTTATATTTCCCATGAATTAAAGAGAAGAAGGAAACATATCCAACGCAAGAGTAAACTAATATGTATTTAAAAAACAATTAAAATCTGTACCGCTTCAACCCATAAACTGTCAATGGTGCAGTACTTTTGTAAGGAAGTACTGTTCCTAAACCAACGGTTGTGCAAAGAGGTGATTTGCTCAGAATCACGCTCGACCGCCAAATTTTTACCCAATTTGAGAGGCTGGGAAGACCCCAAGGAGGAGTTGACTCACGGCTGCAGTGTAATAGAAAACAAATTTACCATGTATCTATTTCAAATAAATAATATTTATAAAAATATTATTTTAGTTTCTTTTCTATTAATGTTTTATAGTTTTATTTTTCATTTATTTAACATTATGAATCTGATAATATTATATTGCCTTATTAAGTCCAGCCCTTCTTGTGGTAGTCCCACTTTGAAGCCAGCGAATGAAGTAATATTGTTTGAATTAAAGCGCGGACTTAGACATTGATTATTGTTTACTTGATAATAGCGATACGAAATTATTTTCCATCTCAAATAAAACATTTAAGGACCTTTCAGCGTTCAAATAATGATTTCGACATACTCTCTAATCAAAAATAATCCCATTAACTTCTTAATAATAACGATAAAAACACTGATTTTTTTCTGGCAAACCCACATTTTAAAATATTATTTACTTATTCAAGTTTTGTCTCCAAATCATGAATTCACCGCAGTTCCTTTCCACCCTTGTAGTTTTACCTTACATTTAATTTTATCAATATATAAATCCAACTTATCTATTTTTTTCTCCTATAGTTTTTCATAAAATTTTGTATTGCCCCTTTTGTCAATGTCACTTTTGATCAGCACCTCTCTTGGAATAACCATATTTCCCAAATCACACGCA
>NW_027111282.1:569668-575604 GCF_000696795.3 Halyomorpha halys | reverse complement strand
TCCCAGAATAAAGTTATTTTTTCATTTCATTTCATTTCCCCTTTGTTCCTTATTGCTAACAATGAGAACTGGTTAATTTTTCAAATAAACAAAAATAAAGGTACTTTATAAGAATTTATTTTTTTTAATTCGACATTTAAGCCCTCTGAGACCATTTCAATGAAGATAATTTCCATCTTCTTTTTAAAGTCATTTAATTACACATTGATTCACCATTAAACTCGGTGAATCAATGTGTAAATCGTTTGAGCCATTTTGGAAGAAATCGAAAAAAAAGTACTTTTAATATTTAATAGTTTCTGGCATTCAATTTATTTTTTTATTAAAAAAAAAATTAAATCTGTACTGCAACAATCCATAAAGGGCCAGGAGTAAAGTACTTTGTAAGAAAGTGCTATTAGTAGACTAACGGTTGTGGAAGTAGGTGAGGGTCACGCTCCATCGCCAGATTTTTTACCAATTAAGAGTACCCACTTTATGAGGCGGAGGGCTCCCTAACCCACAGGGCTGACTCAATGGCTACAGGTAACATATAATAATTATCTGTAACGGCCGGATTCAAACCAGGGTACTTCAAGTTTGAAGTTCATTGCCTTACCAATGAGCTACCCACTCCCACGTTTTATTTTTTATAAGTAAACTTGTTTACGAAAGCCCCGTGAAGCATATTCAAGGACAGGTTCAAAATGCTGCCATCTAGTGGGAGAAAAAGGAGAACTAACCCATGGATGAACCCACAGGCTACCTAGGGCAACTACATTTTGCTGGTAGTCAGCTATCCTTCAGGATGAGTGAATAGTTCGATAAACTCAGCCAGGGGGGGGGGGGGACGGGATGAGAAAACTGAAAATAGAACAAGAGATAACTTCCAAGATCTACAGAAGCTCCATATCAGTAGCCAGCCATCAAATAAATTGTAATATCATTCATTAATGTATTCCATACAACTTTTTTGGTCAAACCATATTATCAATCGTCTAAATCATGCAAAATAGAGAATTATAACCTTGTCTCATCATATTAAAACCACTATACAGTCCACTCCAGTAAAATCCAGAACTAGTATTTTCTATAAAAATTTAATCACTGCAGATTTAGATTCATCTCAGACTGCGGTGATTGAACAAAACTAAAAGAATAATTAATATTATAATTAATTTTTTAAAAAATTAACATTTAGGAATAAATGTATTTATGCTCATTGGGGAGCTAAACTGACTACTTACTCTCTTAGAGTTCAGTATGTTTCAGATATATTCCGAGCCAGGCTGTCGAGAAAGACCGGTATTTACGCCCTCGACGAGTCGGACTTTCCCTGGTTGATGGAAGAGCATTATCCCTTCTTCAGGGAATTCATTTACGGGTGGAAGTAGGTGGTGGGCCCAACACATTTCACAATGGGAAGGACTTGACTGCCCAACATCGGCGAGCCACCGGAAGCTGACCCAGACTAAGACCAGGAGGGCTCCTGACGGATGCAATGGACAAGGTGCAGCTCCATCAGTAAGGCGCTAAACCTAGCGCTGGGCTGCACCACAGTAAAAAAAAAAAAAAAAAAAAATGTAATAATTAAATAATTAATAAAATAATAAAAAAAAAAGAATTGGTGATCTTTGGGAGCAGTGGAATGCGCAAACCCCAGTGCACTACCCCACTGCTCCCGCACCCCGTATGCCAGAAATGGCAAGGGAGGGGGATAAAATACAAAAAATAAATATAAAAAAAAAAAAAGCTTCAGACATATTTAAAGCATCAGACCTGACCAAGGACGTCTACAACTGGTAAGAAAAAAAAATTGTGCAAAGTTAGCTAGTTGCTAAATTTAATAATGTTTTTATTTAAAATACATTTATTTACAATTGGTTCAGTTCAGACCCCCAAAAGCATATTCATTTTCGAGATATTTAAAAGCACATATTCAATTTACGATATAGAAGAAACTGGAATTGGGTTGTAATCCCAAAAGGGTCGATCAGACCCTGAGAATAGGAGAAATTCGACCTAGTTGGATCGTCAAAGATTGATGAGATCGATATCTGTCCCATTGTCAACTCTAATACAGGGGCATTTAACTCACCTTCATTCACAGCCGGTAGCCCTTCAATAAATAATCCATATCTAAAAATACCTTTCATGCTGTAGTATTCGAAAGATTATTAAATTACTATATATATAATAAACCATTTTATTCAAGATTATATATATACCCCTGTAAACATTTACAGCATGATTATTACCCAGAATAAGCGTCAAAAGCCCTCGAAAAATACAAATACCAGATAGTTCAAGTTTTTAAAAAAATTGTTATATATAGTTGATGGGAATTTAAAGGAGGTGGTCAGGCCTGCGTTCAAGAAGAGAAAAATTGTTTTAAACTATTTATTTATTGCCAACGTTTTGGCTCACAATTTAAGTCTTCATCAGGACTCAAATATAAAGATACAAAGAAGATAGAGCTAATGTTAGAGTAAAAGGGTGACTTCAAATAAAACAAATGTGAAGGTGGAGGTACACAAACTAGTAAGAACTCAAATAAAATAATAAGGAGGGAAAGATAAATACAAAAAATATATAAATTAAATTATAATATTAATAAAGAATAGTGCATTGATACATCAGAATATATATCATTGAAAGGATCTATTAATTTAATTAACTAAGTGTATATAATAACCGATAATTGCTAAATTAATAATAGTTGAGGCCGTAGTAAATCATATCAAAAATAATTATAAGTACTGAAAGTGATGGCAATTTCGGTATACAATCAACTAATAGAAATATCTTTTTGTAAAAATTTAAATAAAGATAAGTGATAAATTGTAAACGTAACAAATAAATTAGTATAATTTAAACATAATGTTGAAGGAATGATGTGGTTAGAGTAAAAGCTAGAGACGAGAATAATAAGAGTTAAATAAAAAAAACAACATATTTTGCAATTTCAAAAGAATAGTAAAGTAAATGGTAAAATAATGGATGCCGGGTGGGGCGTAGGTCTCAGAGCGCCCGGTTCGGAACGTTGTGGGTCCGATCACTCGATTAACTCACCTGAGACAGTTAATATTTGTTTCTCGGCGGCCCCGAGAAATGAATCTTGGCACTTCCACCTTGGTTAATACGCGGCAATCATGGTAGCCACCAGGGGTTGGTAAAAAGGACCACTAGGCGCACTTGCCGGACTACTTCATCCCCACTAGTACAGAACAATCAGGCCTTGTCATTATCCACATCCTTTGTATCATTTATTTTAGCCCTGATAAAGACCTACATTGTGGATCAAAACGTCGGCAATAAAAAAACTTCGGTAAATAGTTAAAACCGTTTTTCTACTCGTAGTAATACTATGAAAGTGTCATTTATTTATATGTTTCTATTTATTTTTAATTAACCAAACAATCAAGTATATTATAGGACCGCCCATAGCTCAGTGGTTAAGACACAGTTTTACCAATTTGATCTCTATTGGGGTGCCGGGTCGAATCCGGCCTGGGACGTTGACTTTTTTCATTGAGTGGCGGTCCCACAAAATAAAAAACTTTGACCCCCAACCATGGTTAGGCATTATAGGACTCCAATGGGGAGTCTTGGCCGAAAAAAAAAAAAAAATATATATATATATATATTATGTGAAAATTAATGATGGAACTAAATGTTTTACTAATTTGCCCTTAATAATTCCAATAGATGCTCATTCTCCTTTCTAGAAACATTCAATTAGTTTTTCATTTTTTTAGGATCTAGAATTCGGAAATTGTTGTTATTGCTCAAAGACACAACTGAATTATGAATTTAATAATATAAAGTATTAAAGTTATAAAACAATTGTAAAGTTTTGGAATCCAAAACCATCCATTCAAACCTGAGGTTCGAGCTGTTTCAACTAGAGTTATAAGCCTAATATGTAAAATGAAATGCTATCATTATATCAAAAATGGATAACGGAATACACAATCCACGAGGGCAGGTGTAGTTTGAATTCAAACTTTCACTTCATGAAAAACAAAAAGATCCGTGTTAAGTTTGGCCCGCCAATTAGCATTAATTTAATATTATTAAATATATCTCTTGCCTTATGGAAAAGTTCCATGAGAGCTTCGGAGAAAGAGACTTCAACGTGAGAGGCCTCTGGTTCGGAGCTCGCTGAACAATACTTAGCTTCATGGAACCCGGGGTTGATATTCAGGACGTAGCGAAGATAAAGGAAAATATAATTCTAAGCTCCTTTGGAATCTGGCAAACATTCACCTTCATATGCATGGAACAGATGAGGGTGAGATCATCCAGAAGGATGGCATGCATATGTTGCATATTTTATTTGTTATTTTATTATTATTATTTTTTATATATTTTTAACATTTATATATACATTTATTACTTTGTTTATATCTATTTGTTACTTTTATATATACCACTACTTTCATTAATGATTTTTATTTATTATATTGTAACGATGTTATCAGGTCGATTGATTATAATTGAAATTATCGATAAATTAAAATAGATGTTTGGAGAGGGTGAAAAATATTAGTAACTCTAGATTAGTCAAAGTGTTGTAAATATTTTCGTTACTCTGCAATAAAATAAAATTGTTTTTGTTTCTGTTGTTCTTTGTGGCTTGTTTCTTGGCCCAGATAACACGCCAAAATATATATTTTACTTGTTTACATTGTTTATTATTAAAATAAATAATTTAATTTCTATCCATTTTAGTCTCAAACCCTTTTATTTTTCTTATAAGTCCGACGTTTCGGCCAATCCGACCATCCTCAGGGAATCTTAATACAATTTTGGAATTTTATAATTTAAAAACTTAACTCCATGCCCAGGTCAAAACAACAATTTCTAATTAGTCAATATTCACTTAAAACCAAAATTAAAATAATTTATCACAGTCACTATTCCTTAAAAAACTTTATCACAACTGAATTAAGGAAGTTAGAGTCTGAGGATGGCCGGATTGGCCGAAACGTGGGACCTATAAGAAAATAAAAGGTTTTGAGACTAAAATGGATAGAAATTAAATTATTTATTTTTAAAAAAAAATTTACCAGTCTCAAGAAAGTGTTAAGATTATAAATTAAATTGTTTTTTATTTAAAATTGTTATTATCTATATTTTATATTTTAATTTTACTCTATTTATGTTGATGCGGATAAAGAAAGAAAAAGAGTAATAACAAAAACTAAATAAAAAAAAAATCATGTTTTGTTGTTGCATATTTTAAGATTGCTACGCTTGTATTTTATATGTTAAAAAAAAAAAATGTCTAACTAGACTTAAGATGTATGCTGAGTAACTAGCAAGCACAAATTTTTATGAATAAAGTTTTTCTCTCTATTCTTAAAAATTATTTTTTTTTTTTAACTATGACATTCAGTTTTTTAGTTCACTTGTAAAACGTAGATCCATTCAGAGTATAATTTTATAATGTCGGAAACTATTATATATTATAATTTCGATTTACTTCAAAATGTCTCGAACAATTTTGATTAAACTCGGAAAAATCTATGAGCATTAAATGATTTTTAAAACCAGATTCGTCTCATTGGAATATTCTCACAGTGATTAAATGCTACATTTTCAAAAATTTATTTCCTCTGTACTAAACATTGACAAAATACTTTTTGAAAAAAATTTATAAATAACTAAACGATAAAAAAGGTAAAATGGCTACATCTGATTCGTACAGAAAAAGCCAAGATTTAAAAATGTTTTATCTCTGTCGGGAAAAAATTCGTATCGCTAGGTTGAGGTAAAAATAAATAGAGCATATATGCCATGATGTTGAAGCAGAAAAGATTACATGGTTCAATTGCCTCACAGTGGAACGAGCCACAGGGGGAACCAGACATTCACAATAGCTCCCCTACTATCTATCCTAGAACCTTGTCTCTGGTTTTATTTTAAAGCTATTTGAATACACTTCTTAACAA
>NW_027111282.1:559339-569573 GCF_000696795.3 Halyomorpha halys | reverse complement strand
TATAAAATATACATAAAATGTACCTGATCCGCAATTTTTTTTGTGATTTCAGTATTATTTACTCATATAATTATGAAATAACACCAGATTCTTATTATTCTACAAATATACCGTGTAGAATGGAATGATACATATCAAATAGAAAATAAAAATAATATTTTTCTTACACTATTTATTTGACATAGAGATATATTTGAGATAGAAAAAAACACTCATGTAAGTTTCCAAATATCATTTGATGGAGTATTGTATAAAATTTTAATATTATTAACACATATTTAAAATGTGGAAGCATCCTATTTTACGAATATATATCTTCATATAATATACCATTTAATTGGATGGCAGAAGTACAGGACAGAAACTTCTGGGCCCTGTTTCATAATAAAGTACAAACTAATACAATTAGTCTTGAAGATTTATCTTAATTCCATTACACTGATGTTTCAATAAAATAATATCGGAATACTGATGCTCATATTCCCTATCGATTACAACAATAGGAAATATCGAAATAAATATGTACATATAGAAATAAAATATCGATATTCTATATATAATTATTCTATATTTTCTAGTCTTTTTAAACAAAATATTGATATTTCGATAAAATAATATCGGAATATTGTTGCTAATATTCCATATCGATATTACAACAGTGTAAAATATCGAAATAAATATGTAATTATCAAAATAAAATATCGGTATTCCTATTTTAAAATCTCTATATATTATTTTAGTCATTTTAAATAAAATATCGATATTTTGATAAAGTAATATCGGAATATTGTTCTTATATACCATATCGATATTACAACAATAGAAAATATCGAAATAAATATGTACATATCAAAATAAAATAGCAATATTCTATTTTTAGATTTTCTTCAATAAAAAATTATATTTTAGTGTATATTTGTTATGTTTATGATATGGTTGTCGTGGTGTTGCTTTGTTTCATAGTTATAAAGAGTTTCTTATGTATATTGATTAGGTATGACATAAAATAAGCCTATGTTATCATTTTATAATTATTATTACTTTAATTCGTTAAATTTTCGATATCGATATTTCGATATTTTAGTTCCTATATAATATCGATATCGATATTGCTATCCGATATCGATATTTTTCTTTCGATATCCCATCCCTAGCCTGGACGCGTTAAAGCTCCAAACTAACTATCATATTCCATTTCAGTACAATTTTCGTAAAATGCACAAATAAAAGCTCTAAAAAAATTTCACTTTTAAATTTTACCAGATTATAAACAACAATTATGGTATAACCAATCAAAAGAAACTTTTTTTAAATTTATTTATTAAGATGTAATTTACATCTGTACAAAATCAGTAAATATGTAGAGTGTTTCATTTACACTTGAAAAGCTTGGGAAGGAACCACCCATTGGTGGCAATTCAAGCATTAATTTAAATTAGAAGGTCCCGTGGCCATCTCTTTTCAGACACCTCGGAAGATTATCAGGGATTGTTAAGGATGAGAGATTAAGAACTACTGTTGGGTTAGGAGTTTGGAATGAAAAGACGCATATCTGTTTTGGGCCAAATATACAACAAATGGGATGTTAAGGTCTTTGTAGATGAATTTATTTGTAACGTAATAAGGAGCGTCAAGGATTTTACGTAGGATTTTGGATTGTAAGGATTGGATGCGGGAGGAATTTGTTGGTTTCATAGAGCCCCAGAGCTCAATTCTATATGTCCAAATTGGTCTGATTATCGTTGTGTATAATAATTTTTTGTATTGAATGGGAAGTTTAGAGCGTTTGTCAAGTAGGTGTTGTAGCAATCGAAATCTACGAGCAGTTTCTTGTCGTTTCAGTCTTGTATGTAGATTCCAAGTAAGTCTCTTGTCAAGATGGAGTCCTAAGTATCGAATCTGTTCAATAAGGGTTAGTGGAAAACAAAATTTCAAATAAAATTATTATTGAAACAATAAAATTTACTTCCTTGTTTTAATTAACTTATATTGAACTGTTAATTATTGTTATTGGAAGAAGATAGTTTACTATATGAAGTAAATTGTAGGAAGATAGTCCAGGTGGCGGTCAATAAAGGTTTATTGACCGCTACCTGGACTATCTTCCTGCTGTTTCAATCTGACAGCCCTGCAAAGTGGGGCGAAACGTTGGTTAACAATAAATAGTTTTCTTTTACTATTTTTACATCTTTATTGACCGGCACCCGGACTATCTTCCTACAAGTTAAGTATTGTTGTTCATTTTTATCTGTTTAAATTCATTATATTTTATGATGGTTTATAATTATTTTTTATTTTTTTTTATTATTTATTTATTGTAATTTACAACTGTACAAAATAATACAATAGGTAAATATGTAGTATGTTTCATATACACTTGAAAATCTTGGGAAGGAACCACCCATTGGTGGTACTTCAAACATTAATTTAAACTAGAAGGTCCCGTGGCCATCTTCTTTTCAGATGCCTCGGAGGATTATCAGGGATTGTTAAGGATGAAAGATTAAGAATTAATGGGTTAGGATGGTTAAGGAGTTTGGAATAAAAAGACGCATATCTGTTTTGGGTCAAATCTGCAACGAATGGGATGTTAAGGGGTTTATAATTTAAATTTGTATTTTGTGTTTTACTTTAAGGCTCTAAAGCTTAATTTTGACACCTGTAATATTATTCTAAAGGTACCAATCCAAGAATGAATAAATAATATTTATTACATTATTATGTAATAATAATTTACAGCGTTGAAGAAGTATGATGGATAATGAAATGCCTGGAGCGTAAAAAACGTTTGAGGACATATTTTTAGAATTTTTTTTTTCTTTTTTATAAAATAATGTCTTTATAGATACTCTGCAATCGATCGCATACTACCAAATTCTGTGACAACTAATACTGGCAGGTACAGATTCATTAAGACTCAACCAACATTATTTAATGAGAAAAAATTTAAAAACAATTACATCAAAGATATTTTTCCCGTCAGGCATTCAGTTTTTATTGTGCACACAAACACTTGAACATCCAAGTTTACAGTACGTTTGTCCCAATGTGCGCCCCAGTGGTAAATGAACTTGAGCCCGTCATTCAAACGCCCTCACACCTCTCATTACGAACTGAAATGCTAAACTGTATATCACCTACGCTATGATAACTAATTCATATACGCTAATAATAATTAAAAAATAGAGTTAGAATATGAAAAAAAGCAAATGGTATACAGGATAAAGTGAGATTTCTTGTGAGCATTAGCACAGTAATAAAGTGCAGTCTCGATAATTCGGAACCCAAGAGATCAGAGAAAAAATTAAATTTACAGTTCGTTCCAATTAATAAGTGTTAAAGTAACCTAGAGGTACGGAGGAAAAAAATCAGATAAATGAGAGTTTTTTTTAAAGTTATTTTTCTGTGCTATTCAGTTTTATTCTAAAATACTAAAAGTATAATGAGACCCCAAAACAGCTCCTAAAATTTCACTTTTTTCTTAATAACCCTTCCTGAATTGCATTGTTCCCTCACTCAGGTTCACAACAACCTAAGTATTTGTCGCGTCCCACACTCAATAATATACAGCACAGGAAACTGCCTCATAAGTCTTGTTTCTATCTATTCTAAATTCCTGGAAACCTCCCAAGTAGACACTTCTATCTTCTAAAACCCCTCTTCTCTACTTTTAACTAGTCTTCCAGTCTGAGTCTGATGCTAGAGTTTAGAAAAGAATTTGAATATAGTTTTCGGAGGAATCTCTAACTGCGAGAAACGTTTGTTCATATTATGTCTTAGTCTCTGTATTGTTTAATTTTATGTGAATAAATTCTAACTTACACCACTCTGTGATTCAATTCTCAATAATTTCAAACCCAAGGGATTGCAGGAAAAATATAATTAACCTAGGGTTCAAAACAGTAAGAGTTAAACAAATCTAGATCTAGGGAGGAAACGTTTTAGACAAAAGAGAGCATTCTAAGCATTTTCAAGTGAATTTACGATGTTGAGGAGAGCTGAGAAGAAATCATCTATTTGTTCAGAGGACATTGAAAAATGATTTTTTTCTTGCTCAATATGCTGGGTCTGCGGTTGTTCTAGAATTTGGTATTTGTTTGCTACTGGATTTGATGGACGTATGTTAAAAGGTGGATGCATTAAATGCATCCTGAGTAGTAGACTTCCAATAGAGAATGAGAAGGTCTGACTTCAAATTATTTTATTCTCGTGACCATCTTCTTTTTAGGCACCTCGGAGGATTGTCAGGAATGGAAGATGGTTAGAAACTAGGGGGTTTGGGTGGTAATGGAGTTTATAATGGAAGGAATAATATCTGGTTCGGGCTAGATCGGTTACGTAGAGAACATTAAGGTCTTCATGTATGATTTTATTAGGGACAAAGTAAGAAGCATTGAGGATTTTACGAATGATTTTTGATTGTAAATATTGGATACGAGAGAAATGCGAAGGTTTAGCGGAGCCCCAAAACTCAACTCCATATGTCCAGATTGGCCTTATTACAGTCATATAAATCAGTCTTTTGTAGTGAGTTGGAAGTTTAGACCGTTTTCCTAGTAAATGCTGTAATAGTCGAAATCGACGTGAAGTTTCCTGTCTTTTCAGTCTCTGACTTCAAATTATGAAGCAAGATGCCGTTGCTACAACTTCATATTCGAGAGGGGGCGAAATAAATTGATTTCATTTATCGATCAAGGGACAAAGAAAAAAACGTTAAACTATCGAGAGTCAAATTATTGAGTGTCAAATAATGGAGAATCGACTATAATTCCTAGCATTGTTGGTGACGATTTATGACAAATTAAACACTCTGGGCATGAAGGCGTTCAACTAGCTGTCTCGATTATCGGCGGTCGCACAGAATCGATGACAGGGATGTAATTAGGTACTTAAGAGCCCCGGGACAAGGACACAAATGAAGCCCTCTGGGTAAAAAGACATTTTCTTGAAGTTTCCTTTACCACATTTCATAAATTTATCACTTAATCACTTAATCTGAAAAATGTTCTAATTATGGATTCAGTTCACCGATAACTTTTGTATTGCTATTTACAACTGTTTTTGATTTGATTTCAGTTTATAATGGAGTGATTATAAACATGTAGAGAAACTACCCATTGGTAGCACTGCCGTTTTTACATTAGCAGGTCTCGTGGCCATATTCTTTTCAGGCCCCTTGGAAGATTGTCAGGAACGGCAGAGGAAGTAAAGTTAGAAACTAGTGGGTTTGGGAGTTTATAATGGAAGGAATGATATCTGGTTCGGGATAGATCGGTTACATAGGGAACATTAAGGTCTTCATGTATGATTTTATTACGGGCAAACTGTAATAACATATTTATAATGTCTATTTTATGAATATGACGATGATCAAAAAGATCTAAGACGATTTTTTTAAAATATACAAATAACATGACATTATTTTAATAGTGTCATAATAAGAAAGCCCAAGAAAAATTTCAGTGTTAAATCCCACCAAATTTGTTTGACTGGTGACACAGATTTGTTGGGATTTATTTTGATCCTCCAATTATGGCACTATTCTTGGAGGGTTGCGAGGAAAGTTTGGAATGAAATTAAAGGGTTACTATTGAAGCACACATGTGTCATCAGCGTAAGTGGTAAGGATAGAGTTAGGATTAGTTGGGATGACAGCCGTCACCGCAAACTTAAATTGTATCGACTAACATTTATCCAAAGAAGATACACCACATGTTTTACTATACAGTCGATTTAACGATTACCACAGCTATTATATTAAATTTAAATAAGCATTTGAAATCAGAATCACAATATTTTACCTAATAAGATCTTCGTAATAAGAAGAATAATGAAAGAAACAGAAATCTATTAGTCTTTTTATACAATTGCTTTAACACCATAAATTTATAGACAATCTAAATATTTATTGCGTATGATTAATTGATGATACTACCTCATATGGTAGCTCAGCTGTTAAACTGAGTTAAATTAAATTTTCCAAGATTTTTCTATAAAATTATTGTTACAAAACTATTATGAGCTTAGAAAATACATTTTCTTTAGCTCGTCCATTTTCAATTGAAAGCTGTAGTAAACCGCAAGTCAACCCTAAATCGTCCTTGACGTCATAAATTATTTACAATTAGGAAAAACAGCGTTCTGCTTTTGCAAATCTAACTGGAAAAGTCAGATACATTTTACAGACTACACCTCAGAATAAGTCGAAATGAGCTTTACAAATAGTAAGTCTGTATTTAGTAATGTGTGAATCCTTCACATACATCATGTCAGTTATTTGAATTCTACATAGCGATATTATTGAAATCTGAATAGTCTTAAAAAAATTCTTGACAAACTGGCACAAATTCTTCTCCTTCGTTGTTTCATCAAAAGATCCTCCTAAATGAGAAACTTCCAAGAATTGATTTAAAGGCTAGTAAGGTGTTGCAATATCGAATTTGCCAATCCCATCACTGTGTATATCGATGATACGTTCTTTTGTTAGTATCACTGAATTCCATAAGAACTTCTATTTTTACTTTACTTTTGCAAGTTAGGACCTCAATGTCTCATATGTTGTCGATTTAGCCAGAACCAGATGCCAATCCTTCAAAACTACACAAACGGTCTAAACTGGCAATCCATTACAAAAGACTGATCTACATGACTATTATAAGGCCTATCTGGACATACGGAGTTGAGCTTTTGGACTCCTTCGTAAAATCCTTAATGCTCCTTTCTTTGTCACGAATCAAGTCATCCATCAGGACCTTAATGTCTCATATGTTGCCGATTTGGCCAGACCCAGATACCAATCATTCCATGATAAACTACCCAACCACCCAAATCCACTTGGAAATGGGTGGGAGCGGGGTAACGCAACGGTCACAGGAAGCGTTTTTTTCACGCAGCTTCTTTTTAAGCAGGTTAAATATTCGCATTGTATCTAACCATAAATGCTCATTAATATACTGCCAACTGTCAGTTGGCTTTAAAATGGGTGAATTGAGGGAAATCTTCCATAATTTTACTAAACCATTAAATATTTTTTCCACTGAAATTGTATCTACTATTATTTAAACAGTATATTTATGAAGAAAATACTCTCGATCATATAATTTTCGTTACGGAAGTACACACTTTGGATTTAAGCTTTTGTTTTTACTGCGATTACAATCATATATTATTTTTATTGGTATTAGATCATATTTATCCTTCGTAAAATCCTTGATGCTCCTTACTTTGTAACGAATCAAATCATCCATCAGGACCTCAATGTCTCATATGTTGCCGATTTGGCCAGAACCTGATACCAATCCTTCCATGATAAACTTCCTAACCACCCAAATCCACTTGTTTCTAATCTGGCTTCTCCTTCGTAACCTAATAATCCTCCTAGACGTCTGAAAAGTAGATGGCCTCGAAATCTCCTCTAGAAATGTTATTGGAGTTCTATCAATGGGTAGATTTTCAACATGTTTGTATCATGTCACAATGTCACCTATTGAAAATTTACTTGTATATATTTTTATACAGTTGTAAATAAGAACAAATAAATTATTAAAAAAAAAAAACTTTTGTAAGTTTGATCCTTTGGCTCTCGACGTACTGCTACAGCTCATGACGGGTCTTGGGTTTAGTTTTTGCTAAGGGATTACTGTTTCTCTACCTGTTATCCAAGGTAGTGATCTGACCATGATCACACTGATCATTGATATATATAATCATAAATAATACAGTCTACTCTCGTTAATCATTATCAGAGCTAATATACTATTTACCAGAAACTGAAATAAATAAAAGAGGAATAAAATGATTGAATTGTAACAAATAGATACAATTTAAAAGTTTTTTTTTCTTTAGTGTAATATTCATCTTTGGAATATTTATTAACTTTTTACATTATTTACTGGAGTGGGGTAGCTTTGTAAACTAATTTAAACTAAGTAAGATAATTTATTTATTATGTCGTTATCATCTCCAGGTTTTTTCACCCGACCCATTAAAGGATCAGGTACGCATTTTCTACAGTTTGAATCTAACCATAGAGTCCATCCACGGGTAAAAAATGAAATAAACTAAAAAATGTTAGTGTAAGTTCTATCTTTGAACCAAGTTCGATTTAGTTTCTGAGAAATTTGAAAGAAATATTTCCCACATCTTTCCACTGAAATATAGCTGGCAGGGTTCTCCTTATGCGAGTTCCCCAATCCATGAGTTGACCCCCTCTTAATAAACCAGAATAAATGAATTATCTTATTTAGTTTCCAGAGCTACTCCACACTTCCTTAAATAATATAAAAGTTATTAAATATTTCAAAGATTGAATAGTATACTAAAAAAAAAAATTAAATTGTATATATTTCTTACAATTGGGTCAATTTATTTCTCCTTAATTCGTTTAGGTTATTGGTAAAAACTATATTAGCTCTCATAATGAGTAAAGAGATCAGACTGCATTATTTATTATTCAATTGCTTACCATATATCAAATAATTCCCCAGAGGATGAATTCCCGCATTTATTGAAAACAGACAGAATCGATAAATGATTTTCGTATCGATAATACCATAATAAGAAATTTATGATGGTACAAGTATCATTCCGCATCACAAAAATATAGAAATGACTTCTGATTCCCTCCCTTCCTTATCCATTGATAAATTGTCATCTTGGTCACGTTGAGGACATAAAAAGGTGCTATCTCAATCCATGGCCAATATGAACCCTGTTATGGATTCGAATGAACTTAGCTATATTTTATTATTAGTTTAGGTAAAATGATTTTTCTACAAATTAATTTTAATTGGTAAATAATTAAAATATTTTCGGATAATCTCATTCAGGGTTATTTTTTCGTTCCTTTATTATTACTGAATGTATAAATTATAAAATGGATAAACATGATTTTTTTTTTTAATTTACTTATTGTTATTTACAACTGTATACAATTTTTTTTTTAATTATTTATTTAATGTAATTTACAACTGTACAAAATAATACCATAGGTAAATATGTAGTATGTTTCATATACACTTGAAAATCTTGGGAAGGAACCACCCATTGGTGGTACTTCAAACATTAATTTAAATTAGAAGGTCCCGTGGCCATCTTCTTTTCAGACGCCTCGGAGGATTATCAGGGATTGTTAAGGATGAAAGATTAAGAATTAATGGGTTTGGATGGTTAAGGAGTTTGGAATAAAAAGACGCATATCTGTTTTGGGTCAAATCTGCAACGAATGGGATGTTAAGATCTTAGTGAATGAGTTTATTTGTGACGTAATAAGGAGCATCAATGATTTTACGTAGGATTTTGGATTGTATTGATTGGATGCGGGAAGGATTTGATGGTTTGGTGGAGCCCCAGAGCTCAATTCCATATGTCCAAATTGGTCTGATTATGTATACAAATATATACAAGTAAACTTGCTGTAGGTGACATAGTGACATGATACAAACATGTGGAGAATCTACCCATTGATAGAACTCCAATAACATTTCTAGAGGAGAAGATCTCGAGGCCATCTTCTTTTCAGACGTCTAGGAGGATTATTAGGTAACGAAGGAGAAGCCAGCTTAGATACAAGTGGATTTGGGTGGTTAGGAAGTTTATCATGGAAGGATTGGTTTCAGGTTCTGGCCAAATCGGCAACATATAAGACATTGTGGCCCTGATGGATGATTTGATTCGTTACAAACTAAGGAGCATCAATGATTTTACGAAGGATAAATATTATCTAAAACCAATAAAAATAATATATGATTGTAATCGCAGTAACGACAAAAGCTTAAATCCAAAGTGTGTACTTCCGTACCGAAAATTATATGATCAAGACCATTTTCTTCATAAATATACTGTTTAAATTTAAAAAAACAATTTCAGTAGACAAAAGTTTTGAAAAATATTTACTGGTTTAGTAAAATAATGGAAAAAAAAATTAAATAAGTTTTCGTTCAGTAATAATTATTTAGTAATAAAACATATTTGTGTAATAATGTTTTCCTTAATTTACCCATTTTGAAACCAACTGACAGTTGGCAATACATTAATGAGTATTCTGTGGTTAGAAGTGAGCGGAGTGATGATCACCTTCCTGCCTTTCTTCAGAAGGTTGTTGAGTGGGACGAGGTACTCAAACATTAATGGAACAAATCTCCGGTAATAGTTTAATGTTCCCAGCAACCTCCGAACTCCCTTCACATCCCTAGGCACTGTCATCTTCCGTATAGCTGCGACTTTATCGGCGTCG
>NW_027111282.1:549102-556669 GCF_000696795.3 Halyomorpha halys | reverse complement strand
GGTTTCGGCACCAGTTAAGTATTGGCGAAAGCAAAATGTCAAAAAAAGAGAAGAAGGAATAAGATCTAACTCGCTTGAACTGCTGTAAAACACTAACTTTATTGTGTTTGTTACATCGCTTATATACTCTCGATCAGCTGATCCCCTCAGTCAGCTGACATCGAAATAACAGCTGACTCATACCGTAACTTAGATACAATGCGAAATTTTAAACTGCTTAAAAAGAAGCTGCGTCCCTGCGTGAAAAAAAACGCTTCCCGTGACCGTTGCGTTTTACCCCGCTCCTACCCATCTCCTTCCTTCAGCACTTGTAATTATCCTCAACGCTATCGAGTCTGAAGTTATACATAAACTAATTGAGAACACACTGCATGCATTATTTTTTTCAACTGGCTTAGGTACTTTCTTGATACAAAATTATAAGGATTTTTTTCGCGATATTAAAAAGTGACTACGGTCTTATAGTTTCATGTTCTTTTTTTTTTTTTTAATTATTTATGATAAATATAATTAAGTAAGTTATTGACGAATGTATAAAAAATAAAACATATAGAAAAATTTGTAAAAAGAAAAGTCATGTAACCGAACTGTAAAAGTTTCCAAACTGATTACAAACACTATACAAGAATACAATTTTATTCTTGATTTAACTATGAATGTATTAATTTATCACTATTTCACATTTACCAAGTTTGTGGCAGATATTAATATTTATCAATAAATAAATAAAATAAAAAAAAGTGGAATTGTGGATTTTTGCTGTTTGATATGATTTCCTTTTTTTGTTTTTTTTTTATAATATTTACGATAATTTCAATTAATTTTACATGGTTTAATGTGGTATCGAATATGGCCATGAATACATGTGATTTTCTGGTAATTTTTTTTATGAGTCTAAACTTCGGCAGCCCAAGCAGCAAGAAACATTCCTGCTGAATTCAGGGAAGGCTGTTGCAACAAACGGACCATTCACCGGTGGTTTCAACATTTTTTGGCTGGTGACACAGATTTATTTTGATCCTCCAATTACGGCACTATTCTTCGAGGTATGCAAGGAAAGTTTGGGATGCAATTAAAGGGTCACTATTGACTGCAAGCACACATGTGTTATCACCGTAAGTGGTAAGGATAGTTTAAGGATGGGTTGAGATGTCAGCTGTCACCGTAAACTTAAATTTTATCGAGTAACATTCATCCAAAGAAGATACTCCACATGTTTTCCTATACAGTCGATTTAACGATTACCACAGATATATTAAATTTAAATAAGCATTTGAAATCGGAATCACAATATTTTACCTATAAGATCTTCGAAATAAGAGGAATAATGAAAGAAACAGAAATCTATTATTTTTTTTTTACAACAGCTTTAACACCATAATTTTATAGACAATCTAAATATTTATTACGTATGCTTGATTAATGATACTAACTCCTAGGGTAGGTTAGCTGTTAAACCGAGTTTAATTAAATTTTACTAGATTTTTCTATAAAATTGTTACAAAATTATCATGAGCTTAGGAAAGATTTCTTTAGCTCGTCCTTGATGTCATAAATTATTTACAATTGGGAAAAACAGCGTTCTGCTTTTGCAAATATAACTGGAAAAGTCAGATACATTTTACAGACTATACATCAGAATAAGTCTAAATGAGCTGTGCTTTACAAATATTAAGTCTGTGGTGAATCCTTCACATATATCAAGTCAGTTATTTGAATTCTATATAGCGATCTTGTTGAATTTGGTCAGTAAACATTTGCGAATCAACATCTGAATAACTTCTTGAAAAACCTCTTGGGAAACTGGCACAAATCATATCAGCGATTTGAATTCTATCTTAGACACTCGGAAGCCCAAGCTGCAAGAAACCCACTGCATTTGGGGAAGGCTATTGTAACACAAAAAAAAGGCAATCCTTCCCCGCCGGCCCGCCCCGCTAAACTCCCGGGTAGCGAGGTCCTATATCACTTTTGAAATATTAGCTTAAAACGGAACGAGGATACTTTGAGATAGTTTAATCGAGTAATGTTTAAAAAGCGCCTGAAATTGAAAAACGGCATGATGTGTTGCCTTTTTTTTTGTGTTATGATCTCATCTTGTGATATTGTGACATGTCGTACATCGACCAACCTACTCGCTATAATTGTCTGTTTGAAAAGTCAGATAAGTCAGGCTACCAAAGAGGGCGGGAGTGGCGAGTGGCATATCCGTATGCAATTACATAACTGCCCACCTTTCTCGAAAGAATAATCACGAATGATGAAAAGATTATGTATGACAACAGGCATTGGCCAGGTAAGTGGTTAAATATCGACGAAAGACCGGGGACCATACCTAAACAAAATTTGCATCCAAAAAAAGTATTAGTTTCTATGTGGTGGTTATTGAAAGATATAATTTATTTCTCCTTTTTACCCAGGGGTAAACCCATAGCATCCACACCGAAAGGCAGTGATATTGCCATCGTCACTTGCCAAGGGATTGGAACAAAACTCGACCAATATTACAGCACTATAATAATAACTACTATATATATTTTTTTTGAATTGATAGATTTATTTATTGATAGATATTACAATCTGCCACACAGTTGTGGGCAATAGGAAATAGTGACGAATGATCTCATACATACTAAAATAAAAAGAAAAAAGAAAAGAAAACAATAAAAAAAAAAATTAAAAAAAAAAAACTCTCTTAAAATATATACAAACAAAATAATAGACAAGATGAACATAATCAAACTATCTGTATGAAAAATAAATAAATAAAATAACATAATGATAAAATAATATATACAATATTTACACAATCGACCTGAGGATCCCTGAGGCCACTCTTTCCCCCACAACTACTATATTGATAGAAATATCTAACCATTTAATTATTTTCATTTAATGTTTATTTTCCTATTAAAGCTACGATTTAAAAGATACGATGGCATTGATAACACATTGAATAGACTACACAATATGGTATCAAGAACTTATTTTGAAGAATTTTATCAGTGATTCATTCCGGAGGTATGCGTCATTCACAACAATCGTTCAAGGTTACATATATCGAAACACAATACAGTGCTCCGTTTCTATAAATTAGGGAACAGCAGTGTAAATCTCTGGAAAATATAATATAATGGAAAACTAGGTATAATTACTGGTCCAAATTAATGAGTCTGCCAAGTATAGGTAGGGGGAATAATAAGTGGCGGCTGTTTCAAAACGTTAAAAATAATTATTTTTTTATTCGGAGCTCTATATCTTTACAACTACCAACAACAATAGAAAATCTAAGAGAGCATCATATAAAGTAGAGTAAATTTTCTAAAATGTAAGCCCTAATAGAGCTATTTACGATCAATAGTTCTGGAGGTATAGCTTTTTAAAAAGCAATATTTCATAAAAATATTGAATGGAACGTACTGAGAAATCAGTAGTTAGTGAATTTATTTTGAAAAATCTATATCTCAAAAACCATTTTACAAACAGATGTCTATTAGCACTCAAATTAAAGCTAGTTTAATGAGCTATAAAGTCGTTTATGTCGTTTATTTTCGTAGGAGTAGTAGTTTTTATGAAATTTGCAAAAGTAAATTTATTTATAGTAGTTCCGACAAATTTTCATTTGCCAAATTTATATTCATGTGTGAATATTATAAACACTACTACCCCTACGAAGATAAATGTCAGAAACTACTTTATAGTAAGTTAAATTTCCTTTATTTTGAATGTTAGCAGACATATGTGCGTCTTATAGGTCTAAAGATATATTTTCTCAAAAATCCAACATTTTATATGAACAACTAGAAATTAACATTTTGTGAGTTTATTTTGTTAAATATCATAAAAACTGCTACCACTACAAAGATAATCGTTATTAACTATTTTATAGTAAATTTAATTAATTTAAATTAATTTATAGTAAATTTACTTTAATTTGAGTGCTAGCAGACATCTGTACGTACAATGGCTTCTGAAATAAAGTTTTTCATAAATCAAACCTATTGTTCGAACAACTATAAATCGATTTATTTTAAATATCATGAAAACTACTATTTCTGTGATGTTAAAAGCCTTAAATTACTCTATAGTACAATTATTTAGCTTTAATCTGAGTGCTAATATACATTGAGATATAGATTTCTCAAAACAGATTCACTAACTACTGATATTTCAGTACATTTTCATGAAATGTGGCTTTTTAAAAGGCTAGATCTCGAGAACTATTGGACGTAAATAGCTCTATTGTGGCTCATATTTCAACAAATTTACTATTCTTATAATAATGGTTTTTTTTTTTTAGATTTTCTAGTATTGCTGGTAGTTTTAAGATATAGAGCTCCAGACGAAAAAATTAAGATTTTTAAAGATTTTGAAACAGCGGCCATTTTTTATACTACCTATACTTGGCAGACTCAAGTACTTTTTTTTATACATATTTTTAATATTTATTATTAGTGCACTTAAATTTATTGTTTTTTAATATTTATTTTATAAGCTTATCAATTATATTTTATATTAATTATCTGTATTTGAATGCATATTCATATAGTTATATCCTTTTAGATAATTTTTGAGTTTTTTTCATAAAGATTTCAATTGAATAGTCTTAATTTGCGAAAATATCATAGAGTTTTATGTGTGTGTGTGTAAATATATATATATATTTTCACGAAATGGCCTTAGAGATCACGCGAATAGCATTACTTCTAGCTTCTCTCTTGTTTCTGTTTTTCCTTTCCTTCCATATTTCCCTAAATATGTCTGCGTGCTTGGTTTACTTTATTCTGTCCACGCAACCCCCTTTTTCGAATTTTTCTTTCCCACAAGAACCTTGATTTCCTTCAGTCTTTTCCTACATCTTTCTCCTTCCAGACAGTCCTGGTCCGTTATTAATATGTGTATATATTATTATTTTATTTAAAATTTTTATTATTTATCATAAATAATTTTTTTAAAATATTAATAGGAATAAAAAAAGTTTTTCTTTCTGAGTCCATACTTGACATAGGTTCTTAAACTCTTATGATTACTTATTATTAATTAATTTTATATATATAAATTCGTACCTTCATGGGACTATATACCCTTGCATTGTTATAATTAGTATCCAATTAAAAACCGAGTTATGGAACATCATAATTTCGTTGGACCTCATATTATTATCAGATGTATTTTGACTAGATCTTTCTCTTATAAAGGAGTTATATCATCATCTGAGACTTTGGATTATTTAAAGCTTTTAAAGTATAACCTTACAACGTAAACCTGTAGATTTAGAAATAATGGCCGCAGAATGTCGACCGCCATTTTGATTGATTTTATCATTGGCACAGAATTTTAAATCGATTGCGTTAGAATTACATTATACAAAGAATAAAAAAAAGAAAAAAGATTTAATATCACTAGTGGGGGTCATTAAATGTTTTGTCTGGATCTTATATAATTTTAAACTATGGAGGAGTTAGATCTAAGTCTAGGTTTCAAGTGTTCCATATCAGAAAGGGCTTATTTAGAGAAAAGAAATGGTATTGAGATAAACTGATATACTATAATAACGTAACTTGTTGAGGGGGGAGGCCGAAAAGATTATAATAATGTTGTTGTTTTTTTTTAAATATTTATTAATTGCTATTTACAACTGTACATTATAATACATTTAGTAAATCTGATCTAAGTTAAATTGGAGTGTTACAGGAGTGTAGAGAAACAACCCATTGGTAGCACTCTAGTGACATTTTACATTAGCTGGTCTCGTGGCCATCTTCTTTTCAGGCGCCTCGGAGGATTGTCAGGAATGTAAGAGGATGCAAGATTAGAAACTAGGGGGTTTGAGTGGTTAGAGAGTTATAATAATGTTAGTATGGTTAAACAGAATTTAGATATTAGTTGGCTATACATTTCAACGATAGAACAAACTAAAAGCCGTATACTCCTGTGAACTGAACATACGCCTACCTTAAATTTGCTGGGGGCAAATTTAAATTTCGAACTGTTTTAGCTCAGTAGTATGTCAGTGTGATGTATGTGGGCGTTATCAGTGGAAGAGAGAGAGGCCTTATTCTCCACAAAAAATAAAATGAATAGCATAAAAGGCAAATGGTACCCCCATTGACGGAGAAAAAAAAAGGGAATAAAAAAAATTACATAAAAATAAATATAGTCCCTCTCAAAATATATGTATAAACAGAAGGGGAAAAAATGAACATAAACTATGTAGAAGTAAAAAAAATAATAATAATAATTATAACAATACCAAAAATATAATAAAAAATAATCACTAGTTATATTTACATATACAATATTTACACTATCCCCTAGCCCACTCTGTCCCCTCTCCCCACGTGTAGGGTTTGATCAGAGCTCTCTATAAGATCCATCGCATCCAGTGGAGAGTTTCCATATTGAGTGAGACAGTAACGAACTTTTTAAAATTATTTACAGATGTATGTTTTATGGACTATATTTTATGCATCGAACTCCTTGAAATTTTGTAATAGTTAATTATTAAACTGTTATTATTAAACTGTTTTTTGTTTTTTTTATTTAAAGTATTTTTACACATTAAATGATGAGGATTTACAAACTTATGGTGTAAATTACTTATTTCAAAACAAATCTTGCCAAATTTCCTTCCTAAGTCGCTCGCTTGTGTGTTACTAGGCTTCAAGACCTTAATATCTACTGGCTTTTAATATGCATTCTTCCGAGCTATGGCATACTTCTACTTGTAATTCTTTATAATTTAATCATAACTTACAATGTACACGATATATGATTATTAGAATCAGTAACTTTGGGGAACAGCTAAACCGTCGAACATCAAACGTATCCAATCCTTTCAATTCAAAATCCTTAGAACCATAGTTAATGCACCCTATTACGTTTCCAACAGAACACTACACTATGACCTTCATATCCCTTTTGTCCTTGACTTCATACCAACCAAATTCTAAAAAATTCCATATAAACCTTTCAAATCATCCTAATCCTTTGGTTCAAATTTTATCTAGTTCCACCCATCACTACAGCCCACCTAGAAGGTTGAAACGGCAGTGGTCAAGCGACTTAATGCAAAATAAAAATGAATAATTAGAGTTCTGGCAATGGTCAGATTCTCCACTTAAGTTGAGTGTTTGCGGGTTTAGCGCACTTGTTCGGCCTCCACTGGCTCACTACCAGTTATGCGGAGAGAGGGATGCGCTGGGATCTTTTGAGCTCTGCTCTACCCCTCACACGTGGGGGTTAGAGTGGGCTCAGGGATCCTCAAGTCGATTGTGTAAATATTGTATATAAGAGTGTAAATGTGACTAGAGATGTTATTATTTTATTTTATTTATTTATTGTTTCATACTCATCGTTTGATTATGTTCATTTTCTTTATCCTTCTGTTTGTATATATTTTAAGAGAGATTTATTTATTTTTATGTGCTTTTTTTTTTTATTTATTTTTATTCTTATTTTAGTATGAATGTGATCATTCATGACTATTACCTATTGCCCACAATTGTATGGCAGATTGTGATATCTATCAATAAATATATTATTAATCATAAATTGAAATAACCCT
>NW_027111282.1:543202-549052 GCF_000696795.3 Halyomorpha halys | reverse complement strand
AGAGGTGACTCACCAACTCTTTTCATCACCGAGAAAATACATTTATTTATTTTTTCCACTTCGTTTGATTAAAAACATAGGAAATAGACAGCTATATATATATACAAGTAACTTCGAATATTTTAATATATAAGTAGGAGATGGAGAGGTGACTCACCAACTCTTTTCATCACCGAGAAAATACATCTATTTATTTTTTCCACTTCGTTTGATTAAAACATAGAAAATAGACAGCTATTTAGTTAATTAATATATTTCACATTATGGAAATTTTCTTAAAAATCAGTTAAGTTTAATAAAACATAAATTATATTGCTTTATTTAATTTTTCTATTGCTATAATTTATTTTTAAACAATTATTATTTTTAAAAAAATAAATCATATTTAAAAGAACTAGAGCTAGTTTAGATTAAATTGTTAATATTTACTATTTAAAACTATCCGGCTTCCATGTCATCAGGAAACTGTTATTTCGCGTTAATTTACTTCGTAAAAATAGCGACTAAAAAAAAAATAATAAAATAACATTAGGAAACAAGGGAACCAAATACCTGCTTATGGAATAGTTTTCTTTACATTTTTCGTCATGTTTCTAAGAAAGCAAATATGTGGAAAAGATGTGTTGCATTTATTTTTTTAATTGTATCGAAATAAAGTGAGTCTTGGAAGTTTCCTATCTCAGAGAGGAGGTTCCATAGCTGATAAAATAGATAAACAAATATCAGTAACATCCAGTCCCTTGCACTAGGAATTTTGAATCCAGTAATTATAAACTGTTTTTATTTAAATCGTTTACTTTATTTTACTTTCACTTACCAATTTACGGAATATATTATAATAAAGGAAAGTATTGCGATCGTGTGAAATTTCAAATTCGAGTCTTCGATAGAAATAAATACAGGTTTTGAGGTCACTCCAGCCCAAATAATCGATTCTCGCATAATGGTCTCACTTTGTATGAGTATGTGAAAATCACAGCCCAAATACGAAAAGTATCGAACTGGCATTGCATATTTAAGACGTATATATGCCTGGAATGTCACAGAGCCTTTTAAGAGAAAAATCGCTAGGCCAGTAAGTTCTATAAAGTACCGCTTTATAGAATCGATTATTCACATTTTTTCGATTTTCTCGAAAAGTGCTCTGACGATTTTGATTAAACTCGGTATATCAATGTACGATCAAGTGATATTTTATATCAGCAGAGTTTTATCGTCATTTGAATAGTTTAATAGGATTAATAAAACTCATTTAACTTAAATGACGAATTTTTAAAAAATTTCCTCTAATGTACCATTAATTTTGTTTTTTGAAATATTTAAACATTTACCATTGTCAACAGTTATAAGAAATTAATAAATATGTACTATGAAAAATTTGATAGTTAACTAAAGGCAAGAACAAAGTTAATATTCGTTATTAGCACCTCTAGAAACCCTAAAATATTAATTTTAATAGTTACAGAAAAAGAAAAATTTATTGTTTCAAATAAAGCGAAAGCGCCAGATTTGTATTTTATTAGTAAAAAAATTCTATAGTAATTCAGTACGAATGTAATCTCATACAGCGATCCGGATTAAGCTTTATTAAAAAAGTATTGGAAACATGGATGTGAAGTGATGTTTTTTTTTTCAAGATTGCAGAATTGAAATGGGCCTGGTAGTAGGGTTAATCGGGTTTGAAAAAAGATCATGATTAATTTACAAAATTACTTTTTCCAATGACTTTTTTTTTTTTCTTTTTTTTTTTAACTTTAGTTATTTGATAGATATTACAATCTGCCAACTATTGTGGGCAATAGGTAATAGTGATGAATGATCACGGTCATACTAAAAGAAAAGAAAAGAAGTATGAAAATAAATAAATAAATGAAAGAAATTTTTAAAAAATACATAAAATCTCTCTTAATATATATATATATATACGAACCGAAGGATAAATAAAATGAACATAATCAAACTATGTGTATGAAAAAATAACTAAAATAAAATAATTATAAAAATAATATAATCTCAAGTCACATTTACACACTTATGTACAATATTAAAACAATCAACCTGACGATCCCTGAGCCCACTCTATCCCCCACGTGTGAGGGGTAGAGCAGAGTTCAAAAGATCCCAGCGCATCTCTCGCCGCATCACTGGTAATGAGCCAATGGAGGTTGAGCAAGTGCGCTAAAGCCGCTAACACCAATGACACTAACTTCAGATAATGAATACAGTGAAACTCTCTACCGGTTATTGCCTATATCTGAAACATAATTCCATGAAATGAATAAATGCTGATTTTGAAATATCGTAAAATCCAATTATCTTCCATTAATATCATCAATAAAGTAATAACATTTTTCTGTATACGCGTTTCTTCTCGAGTCCTTAAAGGTTCCTCTCTTTCAATACAGATTATTCCCTTTCTAATTACTAAGGCTAGAATTTTCATGTAAATTCATATTTTTTACTGATTATGAAACCCCCATAAACCAACTCAAGAGTTATGTTTGATCCAAAAAACTTGTGATCGAAATTTTTGGGACATTTCGTCGTTTTTTTGGGCGTTCTGTTTGCCCCCCTAAGAGTTCTAAAAATTATTCTTAATAATCAATGCGCTAAAGTTTATATTAACAGAGTTATAGGGTGTCAAAGCTTCACAAAAGCCCCGCTTATTTTTAAATGGTATTTTTCGTTTCTTAAACAATAGAAATGTTTCTTTATTAAGATAAAATTAATGAGAACTCCATAACCCTTAGGGTGGCTACCAGAACTCGAAGAATCACCAGTTCTCAGGTCAAAAATTTGCGATCAACAATTTTTTTTTTTTAGAGTCCTCTTAGTCCCCATAACAGTTCTAATAATTATCCTCAATAATCAAATTTCATACAAATGTTATTTCCAAGAACCCAAGCATAACTTGATACCTCCTCAATTGGGTTATTACTTAAATTAAAAACACATTGTTCAGTAACTTAAGCTTGAAAAAGTATTTTATTCTAAAATTGTTCACGTTCCATTTCTTTCTTGAAGCTGTTTCCGACCTGAATTTTCGGATAAAGATTTGTTTATTCCATTAAAATTTCCAAACCGAATGCAAATTTCCACGAAAAGTTACCCTGAACTGACCTTACTTCCTCAGCAAGCTGTCAAGAGATAAGAAGTTGGTTGGAGGTCGCTTTGCACAACTCCAAGAGCTTTGTCAAAATAAAGGACTTTGTTTCAAAGGTAGACGATGAGTCAGCTGTAACTGCTCGTTAAGCTCAGAAATTTTAGTAAATCCGATTTAAACGAAAAAATATACTTCCATTTCCAGTCATGGAGCTATTTTTGAATTTTGAACTACTCTTAAAAACAAAAACTTTATATATAAATAATCTTATCACTTTCTTGATACTGGTTATTATTGTTCAAATAAATAAAACTGTATCCAATCTAAGTCTCAAAGCGCTCTTTATTTTTTTAAAAGTCCAACGTTTCGGCCATCCTCAAGGACAATCTTAAATACAAATTTACATTCACATCAATAATTTAAAAACTTTTTGGAGGCTATTCTGCCCTGGTCATCAAATTCAGTCAAATTTACCCTATTCTTCACATTAATATTAAAACTTTTAATTACAAATCAATTTAATCTTATTATCACTTGTTCTTAATAGGAGAGGAAGAGTGACAAATAGGGTAAGTTTGACTGAAATTGATAACCTGGGTTAGCATAGCCTCCAAAAAGTTTTTAAATTATTGATAGAAGATGGCCTCGTGACCTTATATTGTAAACTGTTTTTAGAGTTCTACTGGGTAGTTTCTCTACATCCTGTATCATATCATTATGTCATTATGATCAAATTTACTGGTTGTATTTTTTTATACAGTTGTAAATATCAATAAATAAATAAAAAAAAAAAAAAAATTATTGATGTGAATGTAAATTTGTATTTAGATTGTCATTGAGGATGGCCGCGTAGGCCAAAACGTTGGACTTTTAAAGAAATAAGAAGTGTTTCCTAGATACAATATAATTTATTTAAAAAAACTTATCAATGAAAGGGTTCTTAAAATGAAAGACGCCTTTAAAAATTTTTTGCAAGTTTGAAAATTTAATACTTACGATTTTCCAACTGTTTTTCCTGTTAATGTATAATCATTAGATCGGTGTCTGAAATGAATATATTAATAAGTTTATTGAATTTACATATTTACCCATTACTTACATATTTATTTGAATTGAAAATTCAAAAGTTCATTTGAAAATGAACTGAAAAATGAGTAGTTAGTGGATTTATTTTGAGAAATTTATATCCCAAAGACCTTTAGTTTAATGAACTATAAAGAAGTTTATTACGTTTATCTTCCTAGGAGTAGTAGTTTTTATGAATTTTGACAAAATGTTAATTTCTAGTTGTTTGAATAAAGTTTAGATTTTTGAAAAAAAATACAACTCAGGAACCATAAGACATGCATTTGCCTGCCAGTACTCAAAATAAATGCAATTTAACTTACTATAAAACAATTTTTGTTATGTATCTTCTTAGGGTTAGTAGTTTTTATGATATTCGCATATGAATATGAAATTTTTTCTCGACAACTATAAATCGATTTATTTTAGCAAATATTAGAAAAATTACTACTTCTACGAATATAAGTGTCACTTGTTTGTACTTTATACTACATTAAACTAGCTTTTATTTGAGTGCCAATAGACATATATCAGTAAAATGGTTTTTGAGATATAGATTTCTCATAATAAATTCAATAACTAATGATTTTTCAGTAAATGTTTTATAAAACGATGCTTTTTAAAAAAGCTATATCTCGGAAACTATTGAACGTAAATATATCAATGAGGACTCATATTTTAGAAAATTTGCTTTATTTTAAATGGTGTTCTCTTAGGTTTTCTAGTTTTGTCGGTAGTTTTAAAGATATAGAGCTTCAAATTAAATTACAAATTATTTGCTTTAAATAATGTCCTCTTAGCTATTCTAGTGTTGTAAGTAATTTTAATGATGTAGAGCTCTGAATGAAAAATTAATTGTTTTTTAACGTTTTGGGACAGCCACCAATTTTTTATTCCCCCATACTTATACTTGGCAGACTCATCAATTTTGCCTAGTTACTACAAATAGTTTTTAATAAAATAATCCAAAATTGGGATGAAATAACTGACTTTTTTCTTCTCTTGTTTTATTCCTTTGCCATTTCTAGACTTTCCTTCTTGACATTTCTTCCAGGATAGCTATGATATCGATGGTGTATCTTTTTACTTCATTTACCACTATTAAGTTTGAAAATTTAATACGTACGATTTTCCAACTGTTTTTCCTGTTAATGTATAATCATTAGATCGGTGCCTGAAATGCATATACTAATAATTTTATTGAATTTACATATTTCACCCATTACTTACATATTTATTTTAAAATTATTACATATATGTGTACATATTTTGCATTTTTAATCACATTATTTAATTACAATTCTCTCTCGGAAAACGATATAGAAAAAGAGTTTGAAAGAATAATGAAGTTTGGTTACCAAAATAACGTAACTTAAATATTTATCAAAATATTCTAATAAGAACAAGATATGTATTGAGGGAATCGTATAAATTTACGAGTATGCTAAATCAAATTAGTAAGGGTCATAACTTTCTCATGAACAGTGTAACAAGCGATATAAAAAATAATTGAAGGCGATTCTTCCCAGCCAACCTGCCTCGCTAAACCCTAATTTGAAACGGTAAGAGGAGGCTTAAGTTAATTAAATCGAGCAACATTAAAAAGGTGGTTAAATTAGAAAACGACGTAAAACCCATCCTCTCCACCGTAGGTTAGCCTTACTTAACTGGCCTTTAAAACA
>NW_027111282.1:538967-541902 GCF_000696795.3 Halyomorpha halys | reverse complement strand
CAACATTAAAAAGATGGTTAAATTAGAAAACCACGTAAAACTCATCCTCTCCACCGTAGGGTAGTCTTACTTATTTTACCTTTAAAACAGACACTTATAGCGAGTACCAGACCCATCGGAACTAATTTTAAAAGGTAAAAATATGAAATGGAATCCTACCAGTGAAACAGTAAGAAACTTGGGAATTCACCTAAATCGCCGGATACCTGGAATCACCATATCAACATTAAATTAACCCAAACCTAGGCAAGGTTAGCAATACATCCTATCGTAAATATAAACCAGAAAGAACTGTTCTTATTTATTAAACAAAACACAGGCCACTGCTGATGTATGGCTGTGAATTCTGGGGAGCCGGCATCCTTTACGAAAAAATTACAATAATTTCAATATAATCTCCAAAGAATCACCGTTTGTGAGAAATAGCCAATTGCATCGGGAACTACAAATCGAATCAATAGACGACTTCATAAAAAACGGTTTATAAGATTCCAATCTCAGTTACCGGCAGTTAAAGGAGCTGTAACTTACAACTTGGGAAATCCAACCTCATCTTGAAGACTGAAGCCCAGGACATCCTGTTATAAATTCTATATTTATGTATTTCTATTATTGTTATTACTACTATTTTATCTTTTCGTCTTTTTCTCAAAATAACTTTTTTTCCCATTAGAAGTCAGTTATTTATTTTATTAAATTATGTGATTGTTTTTGTCATTAACTTTTCTTTTTCTTTTCCCCTCTTTTTAAGAATTATTATTTTTATCTATTTATTTTATTTTATTTTTTATTTATATGTATTTATTTTATAATTCATCGCTATTATTCACAGTATTTATAGCACTGTAAATAGTTAAGGGTGTCTTTTGCATGACACTATACTCCTACCTCTTTAATGAATTGTCAAATATTGAATACAAAATATGAATGAAACGTTGAAGGATATTGTTATAAATCAATTCTAATGAAATATTTAGACATAAAAAAAAATTAAGTTTAACAAGTTATGATGTAAACTCCCCTCTCATCTCAAAGAAATTATATATCATATGGGTTAGTTGATTCGTTTGGGGTTGATTTGACTCTTCAACTATTCCCTATTTGGACAATAAAAAACAAATAAACCAAAGCACTTTAACTTGTCGACACACTTGCTCACTTGTAGAAGTTTCATTGAAAACGGGTGACGCGTCCGGAAGTATTGATGAACACCCACCACGCCAAAACAAATTAAGTGCGATTTACTCCACAAGAGTATCTACACAAGATAATAAAGTAAATGTATCATTAAATATAAAAATAATCATTGTTTACCAATGTTTGTAAAATTTACGTCTACTCCATAATATAAAGGCTGTCTTGCCGCCTTTGTTTTTCACTCTTAGTACTTCCTCAAATTTGTTTGTTACAAACCTCCGATAGATGAACATCGTTCAACATCCTATAAACTATTAAACTTTTACCTAAAGTAAGTACGCAATTATAAAGTATTGTTGGCTATAACGTACTCTAAAAGCAATACTGTGTCATACATTTGGTATAAGCGTAATACTATAATTTTTACTTATAATTAGTAAATTTAAAAATACACAAATTTCACGTGTCGTTGCCAATTATAAAATATTTATTTACTCATAAAATATTTATTTTAGATATCTAATAATTGAAAAAAAAAAATTTTTCATAGATTTTCACTAGCTCGAGGTTTTCAGTGTAATCTTGTATGGGTAAAGTCGGAGTAAAAAATACTGATGAAGAATCACTTTATCAACCTGATGAGGAAGAAGTTAATTATCAACTGCAGAGAAATATGCAATACGTTTATGAAGAAAAATAAGTCAAAATCGGGCAGAAGAAATTCATAACGTAAGATGATAGCCGCTATAAGCATATCCCATTATCTTATACAAAAGAATTTAATGAAAAATTTGCTATTAATATTTAATTGTACAAACCAACAATAGTTTGTAAAACACATTCAAAGGACTTCCGAAAAAGCTAAATAATGAATTTCAACATTTTTTTCTCTTATAAGTCAATTTTACGTATTGGGGTACTTTGGCAGTCTAGGGTTAAGAAGGCAATCCTAAAATACAAAAGCAATATTTAAAAAAAAAACTGTACTGCAACAACCCATGAAGGGACAGGGGTACAGTACGTTGTAAGAAGGTACTGTTAGACCAACGGTTGTACAGTAGGTGATTTGGTAAGAATCACGCCCGACCAACAGATTTTTGCCTAATTAAGAGTGGCCCTCATAAGACCCCGGAGGTCTCCACCCTACAGTGAAACAGAAAATAATCCTTACCACTGAGCTACCCTTTCCCACAAAAGTAGAAATTATTATATCAAATTATGAAGTTATTATATTTATCGGTAAAAAAGAAAAACAATCTTCCTCACGTGAAAATGTTATTTTTTTTTTACTTAATCCTCGGTGAGAAGAATTGTGATAATGAAAAATAGCAGAGAAGATAACGATGCTCATTAGTATTCAGAGAACCAAATCACTAATTACCGCACGCATAGATAACTAAAGCAATACCAGATACCAGATATCATTAAAATGGATACCTATACTCCAATCCTATTTTGTTTTTTTTTACCTGCGCGTTTAATACCAAACAGTTTAAAGCAATGTATTACATTGCTCTAGAATATCATAAAATTAATTTTAAGTATGAAAATTTTAAAATGAAGTAATTCATAGTCTTAAAAGAAATTGAAGAAGGAAGTGATATTATTTTCCATTTCGTTATGGCCTCAAAAACTTTATAGAGGATTTAGAGCGTCAACTTTAACTATCTCATGACTGCAGTTCGAATTTTGCCTGTGGGGGAAGGGTACTATTATTAATGTAGACGCCCCTAGTGAGAGGAGAGTATATATATATTGAGAGAGAGAGAGAGAGAGAGTGTGTGTGAGGGAGAGAGGG
>NW_027111282.1:532399-538782 GCF_000696795.3 Halyomorpha halys | reverse complement strand
GGGGGGGGGGAGAATTAACAGTTCAACAAAAATAAACGCTGGTGGTTAACTCAGGTAACTCAGCCGTAACTCAGGTGGTTTGGCGCGGTCTTACCAATCTGATATCTGCGGGCGGTGCCGGTTCGAATCCGGCTTGTGCCGTTGACTTTTTTCATTGTGTGGCGGTCCCTCAAAATGAAAAACTGGACCCTAGTCATGGTTAAGCAGCATAGTATTGCAATAGGAGGCCAAAAAAAATAAAAAAATAAATACTTCCATGTTAAATTTGTATGCAAAAATGTGCATTTTTTTTTATTACACTTACAACTTATTACGTTTAAATTGACAACGAATTACGTTGAGGACAAACATTTATTATATTGTAGCATTATAAAATCATTTGACTATATGTCACTCTGTAATAGTAATGTTCAATGAAATTGAGGAAAAATAAATAATAGATATCTTCACATTGATAATAGTTCAAACATCATAGATATAATTTTTACAGATTCCCATCAGGGCGCTGTTTCATAATGAAAGCTAATAGTATTAATTCATATTACAAGTATAGAAACAAAGTGTTAATTACATTAATAATTTTTTTTCATAATAGGGAGGACTATTAGTGATATTACAGGAGTTAAAAAGTACTAAAGTACAAGTTACTATTGTAACTAATACAATGTAATTGTATTAAGTTAAAACGACAAGACTAATAGTATTAGTTTTTACTTTATTATGAAACAGGGGCCAGGTTTTAAATGTATCAATAGTGGTTAAAATCAAAGTTAGTCCTATCGTATTCAGATGATTGATTTCAATAATAATCATCTGATGAATTACGTACTGAAGAATATGAAGGGATCTTTCAGATTTGAAAATGATTGATTAAAACGGCAATGATTTTTTTTCACATCATCAAAATAACAATTCGAATCAACCGCTATTTAAAAAAAATTTCTCATTGATTGACATGTGTACGTCTAATGATTACTAAGATATATTTTGTCATTAATAAAAAATTCTGTCTAAACAACTAGAAATCAACATTTTGTGAATTTATCTTGGCAAATATCAGAAAAACTACTACTAATACTACTACTGATAACTATGAATAGTTTTCTGTCTAAATTTAGGGGTCTGCAAAGTATAGTTAGAGGAAATAACCAACAGTTTCGAAAAATCATTACTGCAACAGCCCACATGAAGTGGGGCGAAACGTCGGCAATAAATAGTTATCTATTTTTTGTTTTCTTCTGGCTGCACTCTTAGCCATCTTCTTCATAATTTTAATCAATTTATAAATTTAGACTGATATCTATGGATAGTTTTCATTAAAGTAATTCAAAATAAGGCTGAAATAACTAAATTTTTCCACCAGGTTCTTGTAATAATTAAAGAAAAAATATCCTCGAATTTCAGCGTAATAATAATAATAATAGAGTCTAGAACTAAAAACGTTTTCATTAAAGTAATTCAAAATTAGGCTGAAATAGCTTACTTTTTTCCACCAGGTTCTTGTATTAATTAATGAAAAAATATCCTCGAATTTCAGCGTAGTAATAATAATAATAGAGTCTAGAACTAAACACGTTTTCATTAAAGTAATTCAAAATTAGGCTAAAATAATAGAGTCTAGAACTAAACACGTTTTCATTAAAGTAATTCAAAATTAGGCTGAAAGAACTGACTTTTTTCCACCAGGTTCTTGTACTAAATAAAGAAAATATATAGAACTGACTTTTTTCCACCAGGTTCTTGTACTAAATAAAGAAAAATATCCTCGAATTTCAGCGTAATAATAATAATAAAAATAGAGTCTAGAACTAAACACGTTTTCATTAAAGTAATTCAAAATTAAACTAAAATAACTGACTTTTTTCCACCAGATTCTTGTACTAATTAAAGAAAAATTATCCTCGAATTTCAGCGTAATAATAATAATAATAGAGTCTAGAACTAAACACGTTTTCATTAAAGTAATTCAAAATTAGGCTAAAATAACTGACTTTTTTCCACCAGGTTCTTGTACTAATTAAAGAAAAAATATCCTCGAATTTCAGCGTAATAATAATAATAGAATTCTAGAACTAAACACGTTTTCATTAAAGTAATTCAAAATTAAACTAAAATAACTGACTTTTTTCCACCAGGTTCTTGTACTAATTAAAGAAAAATATAGAGTCTAGAACTAAACACGTTTTCATTAAAGTAATTCAAAATTAGGCTGAAATAACTGACTTTTTTCCACCAGGTTCTTGTACTAATTAAAGAAAATATATTCTCGAATTTCAGCGTAATAATAATAATAAAAATAGAGTCTAGAACTAAACACGTTTTCATTAAAGTAATTCAAAATTAGGTTGAAATAACCGACTTTTTTCCACCAGGTTCTTGTACTAATTAAAGAAAATATATCCTCGAATTTCAGCGTAATAATAATTCAGCGTAATAATAATAATAATAATAGAGTCTAGAACTAAACACGTTTTCATTAAAGTAATTCAAAATTAGGCTGAAATAACTGACTTCTTTCCACCAAATTCTAGTTCTAATTGAAAAAAACATATCCTAGAATTTACGGGTATTAACCCTAATAGACTCTAGAACTAAACTCGCTAGAACTGGAACATGTTTTTTAAAACATGAATTTATGATATAATTTATGAGGAAGATTGTCAGGGGTGCGACCAGAAGAAAACAAAAAATAGATAACTATTGATTTGCCGACGTTTCGCCCCACCTTGTAGTGCTTCATCGGGGCTGTTACAGATGAGATCTTTCGAAACTGTTGGTTATTCCACTAACTATACTTTTCAGACTCCTAAATATAGACTAATAATTATAAACAATTTTTTATTTCATTTAAGCAATTCAAAATTAGGACGAAATAACTGATTTTTTTTCACCGGATTCTAGTTCTAATTGAAAAAGACATATCCTAGAATTTACGGGTATTAATCCTAATAGAGTCTAGAACTAAACTCGCTAGAACTGGAACATGTTTTTTAAAACATTAATTTATGATATAATTTATGAAGAAGATTGTCAGGGGTGCGACCAGAAGAAAACAAAAAATAGATAACTATTGATTTGCTGACGTTTCGCCCCACCTTGTAGAGCTTCATCAGGGCTGTTGCAGTTGAGATCTTTCGAAACTGTTGGTTATTCCACTAACTATACTTTTCAGTCTCCTAAATATAGACTAATAACTATAAACAATTTTTATTTCATTTAAGCAATTCAAAATTAGGACGAAATAACTAATTTTTTTCACCGGATTCTTGTTCTAATTGAAAAAAACATATCTTAGAATTTACTGGTATTAATCCTAATAGACTCTAGAACTAAACTCGCTAGAACTGGAACATGTTTTTTAAAACATTAATTTATGAAGAAGATTGTCAGGGGTGCGACCAGAAGAAAACAAAAAATAGATAACTATTGATTTGCTGACGTTTCGCCCCACCTTGTAGAGCTTCATCAGGGTTGTTCTAGTTTGGAACTCTCCACTGGAGCAACCTTGGTAAAGCTCTAAAAGGTGGGGGTGAAACATCAGCAAATAAATAGTTATTAACTATTTTTTCTTTTCTTCTGGCCGCACCTCTGACCATCTTCTTCATATTTTGAAATAATACGGTCAATTATTTATATATGCACATATATAAACATGTTTATTATACAAAATAGAAGTAATCACTGTACTGCTCTGAGATAACTGCAAAAAATTATATTTACAGGTTAAAATATTTTAAAAAATGTTGGCAGACATTGGTATTTTCGCATACAAACGCAGCGTTTAGACAAAATTGACTTCCAACCGATAGGTATGGTAACTGATTATATTATTTGTAATGTCAGCAGTAAGGATGAATAAAATAAATATTTATTGATTAGTAAATTAGCTGTTAATAATAAATCAGCAATAAGATCACAATTTTCAATTTTAGATATCGATTATTCAATCAAATTTTTAATTAAGACTGATAATCTAATATCCTGGGATTGGAAATTGAAGCGTTTCGCCAATTAAGGAACGTTTATCCACTTTCGAAACCTTTTCCTCCCTCCATATTTCTAAAAATACCAGTATTTAAAATGATTTATTACATTCAAAATGTCATGTTCGTTATTAGAATGCCGAAATAAAGTCCAAAAGCATTATTTTTATAATTTAATTTTTATTTTAGTAATTATTAATATACATAAAAAATTTTAAATGTGCCTTTTCTAACGAAGGAAATGCCTAATTTTTCAAAAACTCATTTTTCTTTTTAATTTCATCTGCTGCTATATATGGTGAGGTCTTGACTTGTGATGCTTTTAAATAATAATTGTTTTTTGAAAATCCGTCAAGTATTTTTTTTTTAAATCAATAAAAGGCCAATTATTGAATCTAAATGATGCTAATAACTTTATATTAATTTATTCCACCATTTGACGTTTACTATTTTATTTTATTTTTAATCCTCTGGTCCTTCCTTCAAGTCAAAAATAAATACAAAATATGGATTAATTGTGTTTTTTCAACGTTTTAATGATACTGGTACCCCCTCTCAGTTTTTAATGTCGCCCTGCTATTATCGATTGAGTCGCCTTTTTTTAATTATTTATTATTTTTAAATATTTTGAAAAAATTTTCCTAATAATTCTGAAGAGACATATGCAGTACTCTCAAAACTTCAAAGAATAATTAATGAAAAATTAATATTTTATTTTAATTTTTTACCAAAAGGAAGGATAAGAGGAATGGAATAACATTATATTCATCATATCAATAAATAATTTTATTATTTATTATTAAAATTATTTTAAAACCTTTCAAAATATTTGTCAGTTGATCGTAATTTGAACATGTCATTAGTTTTCTTGTACTATTGTTACAAATCTGATGAATAAATCCCTATAAATAAAAATGTAATGTTCGTTCGTGACTTATCTAAGATCTCAGAAAGTTCTTAACCACTTTACACGCTGTTTTTTTTTTTTAAATGTTCAGTGTCGTACAAGGAAGGTTCTTATCTATCGAAGTCCGTGATTTATTCAGAAGAAAAAAGTTAAGATCAAAATTAAACATGGGCCGTCGGTGGCTCTGGTGGTTAGGCGCAGGTCTATCAATCTGACATCAGAAGGCGGTGCCAGTTCGAATCCGGCCTGGGACCTTGACTTTTTTCATTAAGTGGCGGTCCCACAAAATGAAAAACTTGACCCCCGACCATGGTTAGAGTAGGTTGGTCAGTATAGGACTTCAATGACAGTCTTGGGGCGACGAAAAAAAAAATATACAATAATTGCGGATAACTCAAAATGTATAAATTTTTTTACATAAAATATATATGAGAAAATATGATCAATTATCAGATTACCAAAGAAAAAATTTTAACGAAACCGGACAAGTATTAGCAAAGATATAGTGAATTTTCTATATCATCTATCTATATAAATATAAATTTATTTGGTTTTATAGCTGTTATTTGAATGGGGTGGCCGGAGATTAGACTTTTTTATATGTACGTCTTAAACTTTCAATTGCGTTCATTTAATCTATATATAGCACATCAACAAATCTAGCAATAGCGAAGCAAGCAACTTAACCTCAACATAAACTTCAACAGTTAGCCCCAACCACAAAACAATGAATTAACTAAAATAAGTTTATTCAATGTTCTGTTGCGTCAACTCAATTCAAAGTTTGTCCTCTCAACGTTTCATCAAACACAGGAATCTTAAGGACCGAATTCGTATAGTTAAGTCATATTATTAAATACAAACCTTATGAAATAATATTTTGATGCATTCCTTGTAAAGTATTTGTGATTATCTGTAATCTATCTCTCTTTTTCATCCTCTATCTTTGAGTGCAGTATATTATATCCTATGCCATGTATTGAATAAGGCTATTTGACAGTAAGATTGTTATCCTGATACTTTTCGAATTCGGTGAATAATTAAATTAAGACCATAACTTTCTGTTTCTGTGGGATTTTCCAAAAAATAACTTGATTAAATTCAGAAAACCCTGTTCAGGATTTTATTATAGGATTACGAAATAAAATCTTCCAAAATATAAACATTCTAAAATTACAATACTTTATAGTTACATACAATTTTTGTAACTGTTGTCTCAAAATGTAACTTACCATTTGCTAAGTTTTTTTTAATTTTATTAATACTGTCCACTAAAGCTTCTTAAACCATTATCTGGCTGTTTAAAAATATGAGTGTGTTTCTCTAACAATAAACTTCAATGAAGTTATTACTATTTAACTGTATAAAATAACAATGCAATATAACTGTTTTTCATATTATAGTTCTGAGCGTGGTTGTTCTTCGCTATCACGAATATGAGATAAATGAAGAAATTATAACTATGACACATTTTTTTTTAGGAGTTCATATTT
>NW_027111282.1:530686-532349 GCF_000696795.3 Halyomorpha halys | reverse complement strand
CATAATCGGCGGATGTGGAAAGAGATCATTCTGTAATTCCCAAATTGTGATCTATCTCAATTGTTATAAGATTTTCCAAATTTGATTTTTATTTAAACATTGTTTAATAATTACGATCAGGACTTATATTTGCAAAATTATGTAAACTCAATAAGTAACAGGTATTCTGTAAAAATTTCCATTTAATAAATATTAAAGTGAAAACTGAACGAAAACTATTTTTTTTTTATGAAATTAAATAATCCATTTTCATTTAAACTGTATCGTTTTTAATAGTTTTATAAAGTTATTCTATTTTATAGTTGTCAACTATTCATGGAATCTAGAGTTGTATAAGATAACTTATCATTGAACGAAGGTTAGTATGAAAGAAGGATTTATCACACGAATGGAAAATTCATGGAATATACTTTTATTCCAATTTCTGAGCTGTTTTTTTTTTTTACGTAAATACTAAAGTAGCAGGTTCCTGTAATATGTCATTATGACCATTTCATGGAGTTAATTTCATTGATTCGCAATCTGAGAGTTCAGCAACATTGTGAAAGGTTACTTGATCAAATTAATTTATTTTTATTGTTAAATGTCGCCAATAGTAGATCAGATACAGCTAGGAAATTTAATTTGTATCTGGAGATCATATGTTGCACCTCAAGAATTTATTAATACATGAAGTTATACCTTCACCATGTCATTTCCCTTTAAAGGTATAACTGATTTATTTATAAAGTTCAGTAACGCAATCAATAGTGATCAAATAGACTTATAAGAAATTTACTTAACGATATTTTTTTAAGACAGTTCTGCTTATATTAACTGCTCAGATAGGAATGAGTGCAACAAATCAAGCATGTGTCTGTGTGTCACATGCGTGTATAGCATGTGCTCTCAACACAGGGAGAGGGAACACACTTTTTTTTTTCTTTATGCAGTTAATTTTATAAAAGCAAGCATCGCAGAAGTGCATTGTGGTCGAAAATTGTATAAGAAGTATTAAAAAAGCGTTTGATCGTGCATTTATCGCTTGCATTCAGTCGATTTCTTTTCTTTTTTTTCTTTTCATTAATCTAAATTTATATAAAAAATTTATTTGGAAACCAGGTAAAGCTCCATTAGGATTCTATAGCTTTTTGCCGATCAAAATAAACAATGGGCTATTTTAATTAGTAACTTTTCAAGCTTATCCCAATGTAGTCTGAAAGGACTGTGTTAAAAAGCTGAGTATAGTAATTGGTCCATTAAAAAAACTCGATTCTTTATATTAATTTTTTAAAAAATTAAATAAATAAGAATTATTTCAGAAATTTCCAAAAAAAAGTACCCCTCCCCACCCCTCCACATTATTTATAATAATAATGGGGAAAATAAAAAAATGAGATTTAAGTGATATTCAAAACTCTTTTAAACTTTTTATTTTTTTTTTTTTTAGATTGAAAATAGTGTAAAAACAGCCCATTGTATAACAAAAATTAAGGTCAAATCGGCTTCCGGATTTCCAACAGTTGTTTGACGGTTTACGTACGGTGCTTGGTGGTGGTGGTCCGGGCGAAGCCGCCGGAAGGCCAGCCGGACCCTGCTCAATCCGTGCCTCGCCGTGTTGCCGCTCCAGGACAGAACTAGCTAGCCCGGCACCCCGGCCTCCACTGCCGCCCCACCCGCCCTG
>NW_027111282.1:521165-530636 GCF_000696795.3 Halyomorpha halys | reverse complement strand
CTCCCACCACCACCTCCGCCCCAGATTGATTCATTCAACCCCTCTAATAATGGCCTCTACATTAATCAATTAATTTTTTATATCCTTATTAGACAATCAAAGTCAAGAAAACATATAGAAAGCGAGAGAGGTAGTTGTTGTGTTTGACGTTTTCGGAGCTCTCTTTTAAATTCACAAACTATAAATAGCCATTTCCGGGAAACTGATCCCTTTTATTCAGATTCAGAACGGCATGAATATAATAATGATAATATTCTTTATTTATTCTGGGATTGGTTCCTTTAGAATAATATTACAGGCGTAAAAATTAGGCTTTAGAGCCTTAAAGTAAAATACAAAATAAAAATGAAATTATAAACCATCATAAAATATAATGAAAATAATGAATTTGAAAATATAAAAATGACCAACAGTAATCAACAGAATATATGAAATAAAATTAAACCATATAAACAAATAAAACCTAGAAACAGTCATCAGGGCCAGGAGACTGAGATTTTACGGTCACATGGTCAGAATGAAAAATGAAAGACTAAATAACGAAAGTCTGCAGCTATAAAGGGGATATGTAAAACAAGTGAAAGAGGAACTGGATAGACTACAAATAACGGATGAGGACTACTTGGATAGAGAGCATTTTGGGAATAAATTAAAAGGAGTTGGGGTTCTTATGTGAAAGAAGGAAAGAAAAGGGAGAAAATGGACTAAGGAAGAGCGGGAGGAACAGTCCAGGTGAATGAAAGGCTATTGGAGTAGAAGGAAGACGGAAGGTGTGAGAATGAATCGAAAATGATATTCGCGTGGTCTTTGCTGGCCGGTTCATGAAAAAAAAAATAATACATAAAGTGACTAACTTCTTGTAATAAATTTTGAAAAACGATAAAAAATCAAATAAAAGTAATCCAAAAAAAAAAAAAAATGAAGAGGTACAATTTCTGCTAATATACATATTTACAAGTATATGAAGTTATCACTAATTTTTGTGTTTTTCGAGAAAACAAATTTAAAGACCAGGCGAATATTAATAATTTTTTTTTTTCTGTTGTTCTAAAAATTCGAATTTCAGGATTTCTCGTAAACCTTCGATTTCCTCTTGTATGTTATGCAATCCATACAGCCCAAAATCTTTCGTAAAATCCTCAATGCTTCTTACTTTGTAAATAAATAAAATCACCCATAAAGAATTTAATGTCCTATATGAAACCGATTTAGCTGAAACCTGATATCAATCCTTTCATTATAAACTCCCTAACCACCCAAATCCATTAATTTCTAACCTTGCTTCCTCTGAAAAGAAGAGGCCTCAAAACCTTCGAATGTAGAAATGTTATTAGAGTGTTGCCAATTGGGAGTTTCTCTACATGCCTGTATCATAGTATAATACTTAATTAAATAATATAATCTTACATGAAATTTACTAGCTATATTTTTATTTAATGTAGTAAATGTCAATAAATAAATAAAAAAGGGGGGGTTCTCAAGGTGGAAATGACGAATATAAATTTGTTTCCTGCCATGAATACAACAGTTTATATATAACGCAGTTCTAATGCAATCGGCAAAGATTGGGTGGTATAGGCTTTTCCTGTTCGAATTGGAGGTTCCTATTTTTTATTATTGCTAACAATTAGAACTGTTTATTCTCTTCTAATAAACAAAATTGAAGGTACTTTAGGGAGGGATAATTAAAAAAAACGTGACTTAAGTCCTGTCGAACTATTTAAATGAGGAAAATACCTATTTGATCCATTTAATTGTACTTTGGCATCTAATCGTTTATGTGAGAAAATCGAAAAAATATTAAAAAATTATTCTATGAAGTGGAAATTCCGGTTGATAGATTTTATCGAAATTGTTGCTGACACATTCCAGGCACATGCCTGCCATAAATATGAAATTTCAGTTTTGCATAAATTTTAAATAATATTGTATAATATTTATATAAAGACGCAGGACCATTTTGCGAGACTTGGATTATTCGAAATTTCGCACGATCGTATTACTTCCCCTTACTATAAATAATATAAACAGGTTAATGAAAGTAAAAAGTGTACGTAATAATGAGGCTCATTAAATTAGTATATTTCTACTATTTGAGTTTTTCTTGACCGCACCCGGACCATATTCCTTTCATCTTTACACACGGTCAATCAATAATCTTCCTGTACGTAATAATAATAGTAAATAATTAAATTATTAATACATTATCAAAAAGTTTGAATAGAACTTTTAAAACCTATAAATTACCGGAATATAAGTTCGAATACATATCAACAAATAAAATCAGTACATTTTATGATAACATGAAGCACAAAATTCACTAAAATAAAAAGACGGGAGTGGTTTCTAAAGTTAACTGTCCCGGAGTACATTATGAGGAAAGTCAACAATATTCAAAAGACAAAATTTACCAACACACCAATGCCTACGAATAAAAGTATTCCTAAATATAATAAAAAAGAACTGCATTTTTATAACTTGCCGAAAAATGACACAATTTTTATTTTCAGAATGTTAAAATTCTTTATAAAGAAAAGAATGGCTTTTAGAAGCCATATCAATATCTGAAAACCAAAATAATTCATAAATTAACAATAATTGCAATAAATTACAAAACGAACAAAATAATTTGAATTTGACATATGCCGAACTGCTAAATAAAAAAAGAACTAAACTAAACTTTATTTTACTAACAAAAATAGTTAAATAAAAAGCCCAACAGAGTGCATTGAAATAGCAAATAGTAGTCTCAGTTGTGAATTGTGTTTGAGAATTACGGATAGAGGAGAAGCGAAATTGACAATTCACTGTCCTCTATGAAGATTAAAAATAAGGTAAATTTATTTTCGAAATTAGTTTAAAAAATAAATTTTGCCCAAAATAGGAATAAAGCAACATATTTGTTTATATAATTCTAACAGTTTTTTTACTTAAATTTTTTTAAAATTAATTTTATTGTTATTATTATTGGAGCGACAGACCGTGGAGGTCGAAGGCCTCGCCTAAATACTTAGGAAATACATTGCGCGTTTCATGACGTTGCTTTCCTAGGGTGGGTTTGTCACTCCCACGCCTATGTTTGTGAGTGCCACCCTTTGGCTAAAGAACCTCACAAATGCCCTGGGCGAGGCTGTGAGTGAGTATTGTATAATTACATGCCTGAAAAAACCCGGATAGGACCGGGGACTCGCAACTCGTTACCACGCTCCTGCCGTCACCCCCAATTATAGTAATATTAATTAATATATTGTAGATGAAAAGCCCTTAGAAAAAATGCCTATACAATACTTCCATGGAGTAGTGTTTATGAAACGAAATAATTTTAATAAAGTGACGAATGTAAAAGTATTTTAAAAAAAGTTTTGGAAATGGCCAAAAGTAAAAAGGCTAAGGAGTTTCCAAAATGTTGAAAAAATAAATATTTGTAAATAACAAAATTCCAAAAAAAAAATTGTATTCTTATATAATTTTACTTTTGAACAAAGTGGTATAAAACTTGAATATGCAGACATAATTAATTATATTTTTGCAGGTCAACGCGGAACATGTTGAATTCCAAGTTTAAATAGTTGTACTGGATTAGATCACTAGGGTTTAAATTTTTATAAAAATATTTCCTTCTCTTCCCCAATACAAGTTAAGACAGGCCCACATTCTCAGGTCAGTCCGGCTTATTTGCAATATGCAATTTTCCTAATAAAAAGAAATGTGGAGCCACTTTTTCATGTATTTAGCCATGTATTTTAATTGGAAGATGAGCCAAGTATGAATCAAGTTTCGTCAAAATATTTGACATCTTAAAAAAGGCCAAAATTTTAAATTACCAATTTTGGTGAAAGATTAAAATCATACTGAAATAACAAATAAAAATTGTTTTGAGTAACGATTTATTGTAAAATAAGTTATTGGAACTATATGGCTTGGTCAGAAGAAAATCCTAAATTGGCTGGACTACGTCTACAGCGGGTGGTTTGTTGGCCCACGTCTATTTTTGATCACGATTTGAAGAGATATAGCGATATAGGGTAAGAGCACCAGCTCAACTCTCAGCTTACAACTGGTGCCGGTTTTGAAACGGTTACTGGCACCAATCTGTTAACATTTAAAAATAAACGTTGACCTAACAATAACTGGTACATGAAAATAACTGGTGTACTTACGCTAAATACATCAAGTTTTATACAATGTAAAATTACATCATTTTCGGTATCCAAGAAAGTGAGATTTTGACTCGCGTTTCCCGTAGGTACCCGCGTATGGTAGCTGATTAATTTTAATACCTAGTATCTATCAGCAATATATTTCTAATGTATAAAATAAATCAAATGAGAAGAGGATGGTTAGATCAGTGAAGAACACAAATAAGTGAAAACTTTTGGACCAGAATTTCAAGCCTTCATCAGGGTGTCACCGTGTTCGTCACAGACCGCACACCCTACCATATTCTCCTCATTTATAAATATCCACGTTCAACTATAGCTTCATCATCATACAATAAGTCCTTTTTATTGCAATTACTATACTTCCAATCACATATAGTATTTTAATTAAGTTACCAGCTCTTTAGTATATTGAATGCATCCTGAACCAAACCCATCGTACGACACCACATGTAAGACGGACCATGGAACAAGTCCTGACAGCTACGTTGCTAAGATCTCTCTCGCTCTTTCAAGTAGCTAGTAGTTAACACTTGTTTCTCAACTTTTATAAGAAAAGGCCATTTTTTATGTTTCCTCTCGTTTCTCTATATTCATTTCTACTTGATCGGAGTAATTAATATAGTTTTAATATTTAAAAAATAATAGCCGCGGGAAAGAGTGGCTAGTTCCTTTATGACTTTTTTTTTTTAATTATTGACCCTTCATAAAATCCTGAATGCTCCTTACTATGTCACAAATAAAGTCATACATAAAGACGGTTTCCTATGTAACCGATCTAGCCCGAACCAGATATCACTCCTTCCATTATAAACTCCCTAACCACACCCCTTAGTTTCAAACCTTGCATCCTCTTCCGCCTAAAAAAGAAGATGGCCACGAGACCTGCTAATGTAAAATGTCATTAGAGTGCTACCAATGAGTAGTTTCTCTACACACCTGTAACACTCCATTTTAACTAGATCAAATTTACTGAATGTTTTATATAATATACAGTTATAAATTTCAATAAAGATATTTAGAAAAAAAATAATTGGCAAATCATAAAAATTAGTATTTATTTTTAATGTTATAGAAAATGTTTTTTTTTAGGCCCTTCTAACATGTGCAGAAGTGCGCCTTCAGCACTTGCTAAATCGTAGGGTCGGAATGTTTTATGTACTTAAGGTTTGGACATTTAATTTTTTTTTCTTCACTTGTAAATAATTTTTAAATTAAATTTTAAATATTTTTTAAATGTGAATTATTTAATATAGAGTCCGACAATTAATCTGTCACGATTAGGAGTAATAAGTGTTTTAAGCAGTTGGGTAATGAAGATATACATTTTCCTCGAATTAAATTTAAGGTAGATTGTAGTGGGTAAAGAAATTTACAAGTAAAAATTTTTAAATATTATCGCTTCTGATAAATATATTCGTATCATCACTTGTACCTCATTAATTGACTGACCGTATCAATAGAAATAAAATCTCACTTCCTCATTTCCTTGCTATTGTAGACACATCAGAATAAAATTTGTTCACGAACTAAGGTTTCATCATGTTGATATCACAAATCAAGGAATATCTTATGTAGTAGATAGTTTACAAAAATACATTAATTACCCCAAAATAACAAATATTTTAATATTAAAAATTCCACGGATTTGTCTATGATATTATTTTAAGATATTATATGTTTAAACTAAAGATTTTTATTGTCTTTCAAATACAAAAGAAATAAACTTAGATATTCATGAATTTGGTTTATCGGTGTCCGAGATGGTCGTGTTAAATCTCACTCTAATTGATTATCTTTAGGTATTCTTGACCAGAAGGCCTCGAAAATGCGTATTCAAAATAGGTACGGTAGTTGAATAGAAGGTGAATAGATAGGATGAGACTTACGGGGTGACAGCCGTAATTCCTCTAAGGATGATAACCTCGTCCTACTGCGTACTATTCCTGTAGATACGAAGAGGAATGCAAGCCCTGAGAGTAGCCACCCGCCGGGTCTTGTAGGAAGGTAACTTCGTTTTACCGGGTACTATTCTTGTAGGTACGAAGGTTTATAAACTGACGGTAAGTCCGCAGAGTAACCAGCCACCGAGCCCTACAATAATGGTGTAGGAAGGAGGAGAGATCCAGAGAAGGTAGAGAAATAAGACAATATACATTTCCAAAAATATGGTACTGGAAATTACTGATCAACTTTGTAAACTGTTATTCTCTGCCTCCTAAGATTTCACATTGAGACCTTCTAAAGCTTCTATTCTTGTCTCTGGGCTATTAAACGCCATCGAGAGGTACTACGTCTAAGACGTAGGCTTTCAGTAGATCAGCAGATTCTATTATAATCTTTAATAATTCAAACAATACATTTATAAATATCACATGTTACAATTAAGGTGTTTACGATTAATAATATAAATATTAACTGACAGTGTTTGCTTATCGCCAGTAGTAAGTCCCGTGTTAGCTGGTAGGTTTTGCCGGCCATAGCTGGTTTGGTGGCTGTAGTGTTGATAGTCTAGCATTACATACCTAAATATTTTTTTATTTTTTTTATATTACATATCTCCTTCAAAATAACTATTAAGAAATGTCAGATAGTGTCGAGTGAGATAAATATTGGAAGGAAAGAAAATATTCAGAATAAATTTTAAAAAGGATTAGGTTTGATAGTTGATGTCCCAAAAACGATATTATGGGAATACCAATGACAAAAAAACAAGTATAACATTTTGTGAAGACGTTGATCGCTCAGCAGAAATATAAGGAATCCATCCTATTTTAAAGTAATCCTAGAGGTGAAGATGAAAGCTCAAACGAAAATGACGTTTTTTTTATCAGATTTTGAAATATAGTTCTGAAAATTGGTAAGGAAGCGCGGGTAGCCCCTGGGTAAGGCGCGTGACTACTAACTCTAAGGACCCGAGTTCGAATCCGTCTGGGCGTAAAATTGTTTTCTGTTAAACTGTAACCGTGAGTCAACTCCTGTGGGTTCTGGAGCCCTCCTGAGGTCCACCCAGCCTCTTAAATTGGGTACTCTTAATTGGGTAGAAATCTGGCGGTCGAGCGTGATTCTGACCAAATCACCTCCTTACATAACCGTTGGTTTGTTCACAAACGTTCATGGGCTGTAGCGGTACAGATTTTAATTGGTAATGTGTTTTTGTTAAAACATAACATATCTAATTCGGATCAAATTGTTCATATTACATTTTATCCAATATTTAAGAAATCTGTTTCCTAACTTAAATTTAGTTATTCAATACATGACACAAAATACACATATGGTGAAGAAATATAATTTATAAATTACAAATTTTCAGTCTTCTATTATTTGACGAATTACTTACATTTTTATACAACTATGTTTATCATAGATACCATTGAAGTTGATTCAGGGCATATAAAGGATGATAAAAAGTTTTAGCGAGATTTTTGGTTTAATGTTTTTGTGGGTGGTGAACTTGATTTGAGGTTTTTTGATGGACATGTTTCCCGGGGAAAAAATCCAAAAATGGGTCATTTTTTTAATGTTCTCTCATAAAAATCACTAAAATAAGCCACTACGACACGATAGTACTAACACCTTCCAACGTTGGACGCTTTATAATCCGGTATTGCATATATTTTCATGAAAAAGTACTTATTTTATACTTGAAAAAAATATTATTGATAGATACTGGATCCCATCTCGATATTAAAATTATTCATCTACCATCATGAATCCGCTGGGAACCCACGGTAAAAGCGAGTCAAAATCCCACTTTTTTGTCACTGAAATGATGCCACTTAATACTGTATGAAACTTGTTTCATTTAAAAGTATACTCCCAAAAAACAACTAAAGATAAGTATCTGCCAACAAACTTCCACACAGTACTTACTGCAGTAGCAGTGCAAAAGGTCACTTTTTTGCAAATTGGTCTCACTTCATACCACATAAAACTTGTATTTAATTATATACTCCAAAAATCGGTCAAAAATACGCGTCTCCCAACAAATAATCCGCAGGGAACTCAATACAGACTTAGTCCATTCAGATAAAAATGTTTGAATTTATGTTGCTTAATCCATGTAGTTCCGAATAATTCAGAAATGTTTAGGGGAGGGGGATCTTCTGAACGTCAAATAATGTCCTATTAATTTAAGGTGCCGGTGAAGTGTCAATTTTCTCAAATTGAGATCTCAAAAATAGTTACACAGAAAGTTTTAAAATAAAAGCTTATTAAATTACCGATAAAATGATACCATCTCATGCAGTATCCCTACCACATCCAAGAAATAATCCGGTAAAAGTGGAAAATTTATAACTCCTGACATTTCTCTTCCTCTTTACAAGAAATCCATCAAAAATCAAAGAGAATTGTAGAAAATTAAATTTACCTCAAGAATATATAAAGTGTTTAGAGAAAAATGGTGTAAGTCATTTTTTTTTCTATTCGGACTAACATCAGTTTCTAATAGTTGCATTTTCAATCTGTCTTATGTATATGTAAAAAGTAGGAAATCTAGTCCTAATGGTTGATGCGAGATTGTGAATTATGTTTATAAATATAAAACGAAATACCTCAATTGTTGACTACAGAAGTGGTGTAGGCCAGATAACTTATGATAGTGATGACTTTTTTTTAAAAAGAGCTTATTGTACATTTAGAGCAAATAAAACACTTAATCTAAAATAACAACATCAGAAAGAGAACCGGCGTGGAGGCGGGCTACATAGCAAGTGCGGGCAAAGAGCTAAATTGCAGAGAGCATATAAAAGAAATTTGTACTTGCACTAGGAAAACCTTACTACACTAACGTTTACAATTCCGTGAGAAAGAGTTGAGTTCCTAGGACTGTGTTCTTAGAGCCAGATTATATTAAAGATAAGATAAAATACAATAGGTAACTCCCCCTAATTTCCCTAATTTGGGTGAAATGAGTTACAATCTTAGTCTTATAAAAATAATAAACATTACAAATCTGACAATTAAGAGTACAACAAATATAACTTGTACCAATGAGGTTTCTACATTATAGTATTATAAGCAACCAGATCTTGAAGGATTTCTGTAACATTTCTTGAATACAAGAATCACTAAAATGAGATGTACATCGGTGATAAGTGCTTCTCTTGATGAGTAAAAAAAAAAACATTTGAGTTCTTTATTAATATTTAAGAGATATTCGAACTAAGTAACATAGTCATAATCTCATTCTTTACACAGATAGAGTGTAAAGAAATTACATACAAATATATAATACATACATAATTAGATACAAATTATATAAGTTATAAACTATTTTTTTTTTTTAGTATTATAAATGATAAAG
>NW_027111282.1:500512-521067 GCF_000696795.3 Halyomorpha halys | reverse complement strand
CACATTCGATGGATATTGTCTGCGCCGTACACAGGAACAAAACTAGAGGGGGCAAACCATAATCAATCAGGGAGGGGGGATCCACATTCAATCAGGTTGTGACATTTCAGCACGGAAAAGGCAAATGAAACTAAAATTTTAAGAAAATTATATATAATTGTCGCAGTGCTTTATCAGTTATTACGATCAGAATTTGCTTGAAAAATTTTTTTTTATTAAATTAATAATTTTTCTCACTTCTAGGGGGGGGGCAGCTGCCTCCTCCTGCCCCTCCTGGTTAAGCCCATAGATATTGTACATTCTATTTCAAGGATAAATTTAAATTGAAAAGGATACAAGACTTTATATTTATAATGAGAAGCGATTTTCTAATTCTTGAAATAAAATATAGTAGTAATTCTTGATGGAATATTTTCCACCCTTAATCCAACGGTTAACAAAATCCAATATGGCGATTTTTTTTTCTAGACACAGCTATTGTTTCATATATATTTTTAAGTTTGATTAAATCGGGAAATTAAACTGTTCTTTACAGAATGTTGAATACGAAATTTTAAAAAATACATTTTAAATAATGATTAAGTTACTGATCAATTATTTAGTCTCATGTTTTTAAAATATATTTCTTTGCTTTATAAAAATATTTTTTTATCTATCATCACTTTGACAAAAGATAAAATTAATCTTAAAAATTAAAGAGTATAAATTACAATCTAGTCGTATTATTTAAAAAAATACATATATTCATTAGTAGCAAAATTATATTCTTAGTATATTAATAATAGAAAAATATTTGATTAATGATAAGTTATAAACAGAGCATAGGTATTATGACTCTTAATACCTAAACCCCCCATGTCAACAAGCCAGAATGTATATATAGAGGATTACACAGGAGAATAAATCAGTATCTCAGTATCAGGGACTAGGAAAGGATAGTAGCGTACGGGTGGGGGCAATTAGTAGTGAAGGAAATTGGAGACAGGGTATCATGCAGGAGTTTGAGGATATCTTCTTTAAAGAAGGGGAGGTGTTGTCGGCAACGTGGGAGACGGTGGACGAAATAGAGTTAAAGCGAGAAAAGGTAAACTATGTAAAGGAACATCGATATCCACCGGCTTTACGTGAGCATATATACGGGAGGAAATCGAGAATTTAAGGAAACAAGCCATTATGGTCAGTAGCACTTCGCCCTACAACAGCCCCTTATGGACGGTGAAAAAGAAAGCAGTAGCGGGGGAGCAAAAGGAGAAGTACCGAGTAGTCATCGACTATCGAAAATTAAACGAGAATACGGTGGACGAGCGGTATCCTATTCCTCGGTTAGACGATATACTGGCTAGGTTGGGTGGATCAACGATATTTAGTACTCTGGATCGGAAGGCTGGGTATCATCAAATAAGGATGCATCCAAGAGACCAACCAAAAACGGCATTCACGTTCGAACGTGGCCACTACGAGTTTACGCGAATGCTTTGAACTGATGAATGCCCTCATCACTTTTCAGAGACTTATGGACGAATTTCTTAGGGGTATAGACGAGTCCATGTGTCCAGTGTACATGGACGATTTATTGGTTTTGAGTAAATCGAAGAGGGAACACAGGGCACATCTGGAGACCGTATCGTCGTTGGGTCAGAAGGAGATCGGCTTCCTGGGACATGTCATCTCGAAGGACGGCGTTAAACCTGATGCCCACAAAGTGGAGGCACTTCAACGAATGGCAGTCCCTAGAGATATTAAGGGGATCAGGCGGCTGCTGGGGGCCCTTAATAGGCGCTTTGTACCTGAGATGGCGGAGCAGTTGGTCCCCCTGAACAACCTCTTAAAAAAGGGTAGCAAAATAGTAGTAACGCCATCCATGGAAAACAATATTAAGCGTTGTGTGGAACGGCTACAACGAGAACCGGTACTGGCGTTCCCAGATTTCAGCAAGCAGTTCACGATCATGACGGATGCCAGCGAATACGCGTTGGGGGCAGTGCTTTCGCAGGATAGTGAGAAGAGAGAACGTCCAGTGACATACGGAAGCAGGAAGTTGACGGACTCGGAATCACGTTACAGTGCCCTAGAGCGCGAACTATTAGGGATTGTGTGGGCGGTGGAGCACTGCCAACCGTATGTGTTTGGGCGGAGATTTAGAATCCATACCGACCACCAACCTCTTCAGTGGGTAGGGAAACTGAAGGAGTCTTCTGCGCGCATCACTCGCTGGAAGGATCTCCTAGGCCAATTCAATATGGAGATAGTCTATAAGCCGGGAAAGAGAATGTGGTCGCAGATTGGTTGTCTCGGGAACTAATCATTAATGCGGTAGAGGAGGAACAAGGAGAACCATCGGGGGACGTCAGACAATTCCTAAGAGAATGGACTCCAGGGGAAGGGGAGACTTCTAACACACAGCCGCGGGAGGAAGGAACCCCGTCGTCAGGGGACGATAGCTCTACAGGAGATAGACAGATTGAAGAAATGGATGAGATTATAAACGACAAAAAAAGTGCAGATGATATGGAAAACAAGGACTTCAGGCCTTATGAAGGTGGAATACTCTAAGTACGGGCAAACCTCTATTAACACGATATGGTCACAACCAGGTGCGAGGGAAGATCAGATATGTCGGGCGCTAATAGACGCATCAAAGGCAGGAAGAACTCATTACTTCTATGTAGGGAACGAAGTCGTATGGGAAAAAATCAAACGGCTGTGAAGACTCGAACAAATAGGGATCGATAGGACGTTTGTCCGTTGCACGATGATGGTGAAGACGGTGCGAGACGAGGATCGGCAAAAGGAAGTCACTCTAGCTCACCACCAAGAAAAAACCAATCATGGCGGTGTGAACGAGACGTTACAAGCCCTCAAGCGTCGCTATTTTTGGTGGGGTATGAAGAAGACGGTCCAGGAAGTTATAGGAGCTTGCGATATATACCTCAGTACAAAGTACGACCGCCACCCGCCTAAGGCCGTGCAAGAGGAAACGCCCACTGCATTGGAACCACTTAGTGACATCCAGATCGACTCTTTTACATGGAAAGGGTTCAAGTGGATAACTGTCATCGACCTCTTTAGTAAAGTGCCCATGGCACATCTGGCCCAAGATAGGACAGCGGAGGCTGTAATAGTCGCGCTTAGGACATGGTTCCAACTTTATGGACACGGCGGAGGCGAATGGGGAAATTGTAAATCACGGGATGGTTATGCGGAAGTTGTGGGAAAAAGCGAGAGGGTGAATAGAGAGGGAGAAACGTCGGCGAGAGGAAAGACAAAATTTGAACCTTCGCGATGTGATGGGGGACATTAAAATTGGAACTGTTGTGTACCGCCGTTTAAGGTCCAATAGAAGAAAGGAATCTCGGCGCTATGAGGGGGCATTCCGGGTGATATCAATTCGGGAACATAACGTGGTAACCATCGAGAGTGTACAAGAACCAAGGAAAAGGCGGACGGTTCATGTAGAACAATTAAGGTTCCCAGCAATAACAGCTCCGGAGACACCTGGAGTGCCTCCTCCCTAACCTCAAGTATACAGATTTCCGTTTTTTTTTTTTTGTTTAATCTGTCGTTGTATCGGAGTGCAAATACGGAAAAGTGTGAGTAGAAGACAAGTGTAAATAGTCTTATTATGTAGATTTAAAAAATGTGTAATTAGCAAATGGTATGTTAAGTTTTATCAAAGTGTGTCTATCTAGTTTTTTTGTAACATATAGAATGGTATTTTATTTTCTGTTATTTGTGTTATTTTTATTTTATTTATTTTTTTTTTTTGGAGTTTACGACGAATTGTTCGTAAACTGGCAGGTGGGAGTTATAAACAGAACATAGGTATTATGACTCTTAATACCTAAACTTCCCATGTCAATAAGCAAGAATGTGTATATAGAGGATTATACAGGAGAATAAATCAGTATCTTAGTTGAGCTTATGTGCGTTATTTAGTGTCCCATTTTCCCTTTTTTTTTAATTTTTGATTCTGACTCATCATAACTGATATATTACTTACTATTATATATTTTATATCAAGATTATTAATTCATGATATGATTAAGTTACGAATACAAATAAATAAACATATTTTCTAATTCAAATAACCCTTTCTTTTGAATTTTATTTGTTTATGTTTTTTGTACAAAGTTTGTGCACTTTTCATGCATTGCTTGTTGAAATAACTTTAATAATTTGGTTCTACTTACGATTTTGCTCGTTTTGTTTTTATTACCATCCTTGAAACTGAATGTTTCAAATGATTTCTTCTTCTTCTTCTCAAGAGTCTGAATTGATAATTTGCTGGCTCCAACTTTATGGTTGTCCTAGTACATTACTATAGAACTCAGTACTACTACCACGTACTCTTCACATGGTTAAGATCTCGTATTTAGAAGTCGAGATTTCATGTTTGTTAACTTGTCTAGGTGTAACTACAGCTCATCACGGCGAATATGTGATCGCAATAAAAGTCATCAACGAGTTGTCGCCAATAATAATAACTTTTAAGAAGGGGTTGACTTCTATTTCGTGGCAGTCTCATGGAATGAAAACTTGACCTTCTCATTCTGATTAGAATAAGTCAGTTAACTGTAGGATAACCCTCCGTATATCGGAAATAACCAGGCTTGAGGTAACAAAAAAAATCAATTATCATAAAACCCAGAAAGGAACTGATCGTCTTGGCAGGATGCGTCGTTCATGAAGGAAAATCCTTACAGGTTTAATTTAAAATCTGTATCCATTTAATGTATTTTGTTCATCTAAAAATCTGTACTCAATTCTTAATGCTGTTAGTTAACTCATAAATGTTTAAATTCCCATGAAGATTTCTAAATTTTGTATTTAACTTGTAACGTTGTGTATTTTAATATGTGAATCTAATTATGATTCGAATATTTTATTTTTTAACTCTGCGCATTTTAATTTGTGAATTCAATTTTGATTTGAATATTTCCTTCTTAATTTCAATTGTAACTCCATCTAATCTCGAGAACCATGTTCTAATAATCTTCGCTTCCAGCTAATAAGTTTAAAAAATACAATATCAAAATATAGTGCTCTTGTGAAAAGACTGTACTCAATATGAAAATTGGAGCCGGTTGTAAATAACAAAGGCAATATCTTGTTTCACCTATTATGTTAAGCGCCATCGTCAGGACGTATGTTGAGATGTAATTAAAATTTTAATTATGTAATGCAGTCTGAACCTACTCAAAATTTGTAATTAATTGATAATTAGTGTAAATGATTCTATAAATTAAGTTCCACAGTTTTACTTTGATTGAACTTCTGTAATTTGATTTGTACCTGATTGAGAACTGATGCTAATTTTGTCTTTTGCATCAATCCTAATTATATGATTCTTAAATTTTTATGAGCGAACACTCTCGGTGTTTTCACACAGGAAGAAACCAGAGCCTGTAAATTCAACTGTTATCAGGCTCTTCAGCACCATGATGGAATCGCGCCACTTATTACCATACTCTAAGAACATTGCGGTTTATCAGCGCGGGACTGGCGTCTCATACGCCTCTATAAGGATTTTGGCGACCAATAATCAGTTTCATAATAGACATTTAGTTCATCAAATGCATTTAATTTATTCTATTCACACTTGTTCTTAAATTCATTATCTTTGTTGGTCCTCCGTTCATGTTGTTTGACTCTAGTTACAAGTTTTATTTGCTTCTTACACAGGTTGATTTCACGCACTCAGTGACTGAGTTCCGCAATTTTTTCATTGTTAAAGTGAGATGTAAAAATTCATTTTTTATTGTATACATGTTTCTCTGTGGCAAACTGTGAATATATCGATATATCGGTCAGTAATCTTTGTACAGTTGTCAGTTGGTAGTTGTCAGGCTCCTGTTGTTATGTGTTGTGTTGTTTGTACACACTACAGCAAGAACGTTTTAAGTTATTTAACCGTAACTAATAAAACAATAAGAACAGTAAAAACATTTTATTTGTGTCCACCACCACTGCGTTCAACACCCAGTGTTGCAGTTTATGAGTTTATCAGGTTATTGACGTGCGAAACGCTGGTGCAGAATGGTCGAAACCGTAACTGCTAGACTTCATCTAAATTATATTGAATAAATAAAGCTTATATACTGCCTCAGAGTCTTGAAATTTAAACCCGATGAACCCACATTAAAAACCGAACCTTAAAATGATTCCTTGAACGTTTCAGAATAGTAATTTTTTTTACCATGCAGTATGGTAACACTTAATCTTATTATAGGGGTATTCATGATGTTGTGTTAAATGTAAAATGTTTTACCATGTTAAATGTTATAAGTATAGGATTGTGAGCAGCCTTATTTAAAGTCATGTTAAATGTATAAAAGCTCCTAGCGGATTTTTGAGCAACTTGTTGTATAACCTTTCCTTCCAAAATTTCATGTCATTGTTTATTTATAAGTTTTCACTAAAGTACTTTATTACAACATGTCTAAATTGAGTGAAAAGTGGAGTTTGTGTAAATATTTGGCTACTGAGTGCCTTGTTGATCTTCTAATTTAAGAGGAAGAGAATTAAAATGAGCTAATTGACAACTGTCATTATATTATTATTTTCGTCATCTATTGCTTTATTTGTTATAAAACATCCAAAACAACACTAAAACAATCAAAACACAAACTACGAGCAAGTAACCTAACACGACAACAAATAAAATGGTGACGAGCTCAGCTGGTCATTCTCCATTTAACAGACCTAATAACAGACTCTCAACCATGTTACATATTATTTCGTTTTTACATGGTAAAAGAAGGAAATATTTCCCCATTTAACATAAGTTTTTCCAATTAACATGCTAAACTAAAGATACATGGATACCGCTTATATATAGGTAAGTAAAAGTAAAATTTTACTATTATCATAACAATAGAAAAACGAAAACATTTATTTTCCCTATAGTTATAGTTATATGTAGTTAATTATCAAATTAGGGACCAAAGTGTTGCGGATAGGTTGTACCTTTATCTAGGGCTGACCACGGCGGATCTAGACCGGGAAGTCATAAAAAACATTCCTTGTAATGGGCAGTAGTTTCACCAGTACTGACATGGTGCCAAAGACAGTAAGAGTAGGATGGGCATGAGCAGACATATACACGCGGAGTTGGAGACCGACGGTATCGCTCTAGAACTGCTACAAGACCTTACCCTTCAATGACAGCTGGAGTTGGAGGAGTTCAACCGCAAGGTGCAAATAGTCCCACAAAGTAGATGGAAAATACAACTCCACGCACTTTTTTCCTGTTATGGCTACATCACCTGTTGATGAAAAAAATATATATAATTTAGTTGATTAAAAAATATTTATAGGAATTTAATACCCCTCCTTTTGATATGGTTTTAGAAACGAAACGACACAGCAGGTATCGGGCAAAAGATTAGGAGCCGTACATTATCCGATATGGCGCATGTGTCGTTTCACGCTCGAAAATGTATGTGTCTAACCACCGAAAGGAATTCGACATGTTCTCTCATTCATTTTGCTGTTCAACGTTAGCTAAAATAAAGGGAAAAATGGGCAATCTACCACTCACTATTTGATAGACTATGGAGCGGTTCTGTTTTACTTATTACTCTTAGTACTCCTCCATCACGCCAGTAATAGTCGGTGACGTGCTGCTAGGCCTTTTCCAACGTGAAGTGCTTGGGGCCGGGGCCCAATACCTTCTTCCAATCCTATATGTGCTCCCTGAAAAAAGGATAGTTCTCTTCCTAAATCAGGAGTAAATTTTATAAAATGTGTGTTAAAACGGCTGTTTGTAGAATTAGTTCTGTTTAAACTGTAGTTTACGGTATGGTTATAACATTGTGTTAATGTTTTTGGAATGTGTTCAGTAAGGTATGTTAAGTTCTTGCTCACTAAAGCCATTTTCATCTGTTTTATATTTTTTTCTAGATTTACCACTGAGGCCAGTCTCCCCTTCTGTTGTTACGTGGTTTGGCTTTACGCAGGTATTCGTATCTCAGGAAACCCAAGATCACCTCTTTAAAGATTGTCATCGAAGCCGTTTAGGTGTACCGTGGATAACTTTTTTCTCTTCATCTTGTAGTTGTTACCTCTGATCTCCTGTTACTAAGGTAACTACTCACGAGGAAATATAAGTTTCTGGGAGTGTCTAACTCCAGTAACCGCTTGAGTAGTGCCAACAAACGATAACCAAGTTAAAGAGAATTATTGACACGTACTTCTCTGCCCTCTCTTCAAGGTCCCTACGTACCCTACGTCCGCATTGCATCTTTTGTTCCCTTTCACAGGCCAAGCCAAACTTTTGTGGACCTTATAATGGTAACAATCATTTGGTCCAGGACCTTACTGACGACTGGGAATATAATGTCGGCCTATAAATCTTCGACATTTCATTGTACTTTTTTCTTCGTATGTAGAGCAGTTTCTAGTCTCCGATCCTCCACTTTTTCAGGACGTGACCCCTCATCAAGACAATCGTTGAAGATGCTTAACAGTTCCTCCTTAATTTAGGTTCCACTGGTCTTTAGGATCGCAGCGTCTAACCTGTCAAGTCCTTTTTTTTCTTTTTTTTTAATCCCCCTCCCTTGCTATTTCTGGCATACAGGGTGCGGGTGAAGTGGGGTTTGCGCACGCCACTGCTCCCAAAGATCACCACTTTTCTTTTTCTTTTTGTATTACTTTTTTTTACTGTAGTGCAGCCCAGCACTAGGTTTAGCGTGTAGAAAGCACGTTCCAAGCAGCGAGCTAGGAGTGCCGCTGTAACCCGCCAGGGGCCAGCACGACAAGCGTCACAGAAGCTAAGCAATTGTATATAATGTTATTATTGTAAAAATACGATATCTTGTTCAAATGTATATATGTTAATATAATATTATTTATAAAATAAACAAAGATTGAGCAAAATGAGTCTACGGAACTACCTCAAGTAAAGTCAAAAAGAGTGAATCCTCAGTGATAACCGATCACATGAGGCCTTCAATTGCCACCGGGATTGAACCGTGAAATCAAGCCTTTTCTCCAGGTCTAGTCATACCACCGGTGGCTTAGACTCTACTTGAGATAGAAAAGTTCATTGCCCATCTATTATCACAAGAGTTGATTTTTTAGTATTGTTTACATCGGGACCTGCTCGTGCTATACTGCAGGTGTCCCGAGTGTAATTTTATGATTATAATTAAAATGTGTGGAAAAGGGGGGCTGGAAATTGTGAGACACTTTCTGCTCATAAAAACATGCATTTTTTATGCATATTTCCTTCGTTATTTATAATGTTAATTCCCTGGAGGGGCAAACTGGTTAGTGGTGAGTTAGTTTTAATTTGAATATTATCTATAATAATATAAAAGGAACATCATTGGGGTCTCATAGATCATATAATATGGATATTATGTGCTTAGCTGGTGGCTGTTGGAAGTTTCGCTGTCGCGGTCACTTCCGCGTCCTATGGTCGCTTCCCTCGTCGAGGTGTTCGGTGGGCGAAACGGTGAAGACCGTGTATCTTTGCCTGGTGTCTGAAAAGACGTCCTTTTCTCTCAGAGGCTGGCCAGCGTGTCCTGGACTCCAGCGTGATGATAGGGATAGGCCAGGTCCTAGCTTGCATGATGCTTAGGCTGGAGCGGCATTGCAGTCACAGCGTCTTCGGAGCCTTCCGGTGTCCGCGGTAAGGGGAGGCATCAGAAAATGAGACCCCCGACCCCGACTTTATATAAATTCAAAAAGCAACGACAAAAATCGGTTTACTTAAATCCGACAAGTATGCTAACCCTAGACGATGGCCTATCTCCTCTCCCTTTCTCCAGCAATCTTAATCCGTCCGCTTCATCTCGGCAACCAGCGTAATTTCCCGTATCTAGTCCGCCCGCTTCATCTCGGCAACTAGAGCTGCACCTAGCCTTATCACCTTACTGGTCCGTCCGCTTCATCTCGGCAACTAGAACTGTTACTCTACCTCAGGCTCTCTCACCTAGACCTCCTCTACCTAGTCAGTGTCCAGGGCTCATCCCCTGGCACGGCCTTCCTTTCTTACTAATGAATAAGCCTTCTGTAAAGTGCACATCAGGCTGGAGAACCGCCTAAGACCAGACAACCCCGACAAGCGCCTTACTGATGGAGCTGCACCTTGTCCACTGCATCCGTTCGGTAGGTCCTCCTTTTGCGCATCCGTCTGGGTGCCTCCTGCAGTTACCAGGCTGGTCCAGCCCTCCTGGTCTCGGTCTGGGTCAGCTTCCTTCTCTTCTGGTGGCTCGCCGATGTTGGGCGGTCAAGTCCTTCCCATTGTGAAATGAGTTGGGCCCACCACCTCCTTCCACCCGTAAATGAACTCCCTGAAGAAAGGATAATTCTCTTCTTCCATCAAACAGGGAAAGTCCGACTCGGCGAGGGCTAAAATCCCTGTCTTTCTCGACAGCCTGGCTCGGTGTCCTTCCATGGCGGAGTAATCTACTAATACGTGTTCTGCTGTTTCAGGAACTCCGCAAGTGGGGCACCGGGAATCGACGTTCTTTCCACAGCTCTGCAGCTTTCCCCGAAACCTCCGTGTCCTGTTGGGGTCTGTGAGACCCAATAGTCTGAGAGGACCCATTTAGCCTTCAATCTAGAAAGGACAGTAGGGAAGAATTTTCTCAAAGTAGCGCCCTTCTGGCTTGCTACCCACCGTACATTCCAGTCCTGTATTGAGTCCTCCCGCAGTATTTTCTTCCATAAGTTTGGAGTCTCACTGATCTTCTCTCGGGGCTCCTCTGGTAGCGCTTGTAGTCCCTGCCTCTTTACTTCATATTTAAGGACATCCTCCCTCCTCCCTGACATATGATACCTATTCAGTGTAATAACTCAATAAGAACGTTAACAAAAATGTTTATCAAAATTTACAGCCTCAATATTTTTAATATTGTTCAAGAAAAACTCTACAATTTTCGTTCCTCTCCATACTCAATATATTGGAAACTAAATACCGCACAAATTCGTATATATAAAAATCACAAACTTTTTTTTTAACGCTGAGATAATCAATTAACATAATCCAATAACAGGCTAAAAAAAACGTAGGCCATAGAAAAGTTAATAATTAATAAATTAAAATAAGCATTAGTAAAATTTAAAATAAATTACTAATACTAATTTAAACCATTTTATTTTTCTCTTTTCAATAAAGGGTTATAGCCATATTTTCAGTATTTTTCTTTTACCAGGTCAAGGAGTAAAAATAAAATAAAGTAAAAAACATAAACAAACAAATTTTATTACTTATTAATGGATCATTTACAGTAGTCTTACAGGCAGTAATTTAATTAACAAAATGAAATATTGATATAATAATTCTATTTTTAATAAAAAAAAAAAATATTAAAAATTCTGCCTGTTCTATCAAACTTATGGTTATACTATTATTATGAATTAATTTCCTATCATTTAAGAAGCATGCTCCTCCACAATTTTCCACAAGAGTGTGTAAGATCCAGAGGAGATTGGCCAATGGAAAAGGCTGAAAAATAATAAAGATATTTAGAAAAAACATAAATAAATTCATAAAGATGGTGGGAATACTAAAGAATGTAATTTGTTACCGTGAACAAAACATAAACATCATATTAGATTTATGCATGAAAATATAAAGAGGTGCAACTTTGGTCTAAACTGCAAAATACAAAACAAGGCATGTGGTGCATAACCAGGCATAGGAATAATCAGGAAATGGATGAACTTAATTATATATTTTTAAAAAACTATATTGATATACCACTTGATTTCACAAATAACCTCTATTTTCTAATGATATTTATGAACACATGTTTTCTTTTATTACACATATCTTTCAAAACTTTAGAGCTCAGCTATAAGAGACAAGAAACATATTAAGACAAATATATAAGTAAAAAAATAATGTGGCAAGTCTTGCAAGTAGATGGCTCATGTACCAATATTATTACACAATTTTTGTTAAATGCAAATTAACAAAAGCTTATACATTCACGTAGAAACACAAGTGCAAATAAACATTTCATTAAAAATGAACAGATCTCTTTTACGTAATAAGTTATTTTTTTCAAAAACTTTAACATACTGTTCTTCCCTTGGTGTAAGAGACCATGATTCACATCCGTGAAGAACAGTTGGAACAATAATAGCAAACCAACTTTTATGTTTCTGTTCATAAGACAGAAGCTAAGCAATTTTAAAATTAAAAACAAGCATTTCCTGTCTTTAACCTCGCTTTTATTTCCTCGTCAATTATGTTTTTTTCTAGTTATCGTAGACCCTAAATACTTCTAAACTTAATTTAGCTAAATTAACTAACTTAATTAAATTTAAATTAAACCTAAATACTTAAACTACCTGTTCAAATGAATTTCAATCTATATCCATATCACCAAAATCGTTGCTGTTTCTACTGCTAACCATACATTTTGTTTAATATTTATTAATTTTGCGATCTAGTTCCTATCTAGATTTTATCAACGCAGTTGAAATTAGTTTAATACCTCATCCTTACCCAATAATACCAAAACTATTTATATGAAAAAATTGTATGCTATAAAAAAAATTAAGCGTTAAGGGCACATACTGTTGTATGTAATTGTTCCTTTGCCCTTTCCACTTTTTTTTCACTTATTTGTTGTGAACAGTACACAACACAAAGTATATATGGTTTGGCCTTATTGGCAGTTGGCAGAATAATATCAATTAAATGTCTTTCTGTCAATCAGGGGTCACAGGGGCGGTGTGGCATATTATTTCCATCAATACTTGTAAAATTAAATTCAAAATTATTGTCAATTGTGTTGTTCTGTCTTACATTCTCTGTTGAAGTTGAACTGTCATTGGATTATCACAATCATTGGCATTTATGATTGATGGGTCACTATTACTACTATCCATCTTGGATAACAAAAATACAATTTTATATAATTCACAAAAAAACGATTTTTAGAAATAGAATGAAGCACTAAACTCTAGAGCGAAGGATTGTGTTATTGGTTTCAAAGTCAACGGCGTACTGAATTTAAAACTAAACTACATCTTCTTCAGTTAAAATAATCTCAGAAAACAGAGAAAGCCAAGAACCTAAGCCGTAGTCTTAGATATCTTTGGTAGACTAAATAGTATAAGACAAGGAAGACTATCTCAAGTACATGGTAATATTCTTGAGTAAGCAACCAATAAAATAAAATAGTTTACTTATAACTATGCAAAATAAAATAGAAATCTGTATAAGTTCAACAAATATTGACTCATGAACTAAACAACTAAACTATGAGAAGATGATCGGGGATGCAGTCAATAATGACACACAAATAAGTAAAACTTGTTTTATTTGTGCTCACGTTTCGAACTCAATTTCAAGGCTAACAAAACCAAAAAAGATAACAACCTTAATTCAGAGAAAAAGAAAAAGAAAATAATAACAAGTAAACTTGGAAATGTATCAATAAATTAAATAGATAGTAAATGATACTAATAGAAGATAAAATATAATATAGTAGAGGTAAGAATTATACAAAACAAATGATAAAAAAGTTATTAAAAATCATACAGTGCTCATGTAATTAAAGAAATAATATTTGTACTAAATATAATTATTAATATAAGTAATAAAATATGAAAGTAATGATTAAAAATATATAAATCTCTACCATATTTACCTTAACCCATTTACAACTACTCATCTCTAAACTCAACATCCCTACAAACAATAGCTAGCCAGTAAAATTTATCCTTAAAGTTATGAAAATTGGGTCTACTGATATTCCCTCAAAGTTTTTAACTTAAAAACTTTAAGCTTAGGTCTGAATTTTTCATTCCCCCAACTTTTCACTCAAAATTATCCCAGAACTCCTCACCAATTTAGAATACATTCATAATGACCCCCTTTTTCACCATTCCAATGATAATGAGGAGTTGTCACATATTTCTGTATGCAATAATACTAAATACTAATTAAAAATTACTTCCAATACCTTTCATTCTTCTCTTCCAATTTTTTTCAATTATTAAAAGACCTTTCCTTCACCCAACGCTTTCTTAGATACCATGATGACATTATAATCACAAAGGCTGACAAAAATAACAAGACTGTTATTATGGACCGTTCTGACTATGACAAAAATGATACTACTTCTATTGAACCAATCCACATATGTACCCATATCCCGCGACCCTACTCTTTCACTTAAAATCATATTAAACAACCATCTATAAAAACTCTTAAATTCAAAACAAATCAACCATCATACTAAACAAACCTCATTTCCTACAATTTATTATTTCTACTCTCCTCTTTACAAGTCCTTAGTCACAATAATCCATGTGAAGTTCATGACTCCTTTACCCTCAGCGATCAATTATTATCCTACACCATTCCAAACTACATCCTCACTTCTTCTGACGTAGAAAGTTTGATTACCAATATCCCAATAGATAAAGCCCTCCCTTCAATAGAAATCAACTGTTCAACCACTGAAACCCATACACCTTTCTTAACCTATTTTAAAATTAAATTAAAAGGTATATAGGTTATTTTTCATTTTCTGTATTAACAGGTGAATTAGCCATGAATACGATATGGTCCAACCTCAACCTCTAGGACACAATATCATTAATCTCAAAATATAAACTGTTTAACTCGATGTGATTTTTGTAAGAAGTAGAAATAATATTTGTAGCCATATTAATACATAAAAGTTAGATTACCATGTACAATCATCAGTGGGTATTAATGATGAAGATTTGGAAGCCATTCCACCTGACGTAGAGGACATCGAAGACATCTTGTCTAAACTCAAAAATAATAAATAACCCAGCAATGATGGACTCCCAGCAATTTAAAGCAGGGCATCACAAGTTGGATTCCGGCCAAATAGGTCTACTATTGATCAAATCTTCGCCGTGAGGCAAATCTCTGAGAAGATGAAGTAATATCAGCAGACAACTTGAATGCTGTTTATTGATTTTTGGGCTGCCTGGGATACAATCATAAGGAGTGAACTCATAGTGGCCCTGCATGAACTGGGGCTTCCTAGTAAACTCACCCAATTAGTAAAATGCACAATGGTGCGCACAATCTGCCAAATAAAATCCTGAGGATTATCAAAGCATTTTGAAGTGGAGTGTGGCCTAAGACAGGGTGACCCAATAGCTTCTCTCCTGTTTAATATCTCTTAACAACCAATCATAAATAAAGCAGGAATAAATCAGGAAGGAACAGTATTTACAAAGATGACCCAAGTTCTGGCCAATACAGACAACGTCGTCATCATCGGTAGATCCCTGCAGAGCATTAGGATTACTTTTGAAGCGATGGATGTCAAAGCAAAAAAGATGGGTCTGCATATTAATGGGGAAAAAACCAAGATTATGCTGTTAAATAAGAAGCCACTGGACCAGAGGCAAAGTCGCTTTGGAATGGGCCCCTATAATTACGAAGTGGTAAGAAGCTTTTCTTACCTTGGCTCTATTATCAATGAGAACCAGGATGAAGATGAAGAAGTTAAAAGCAGAAATGCTGCTGGAAATAGAGCCTATTTCTCCATTGTAAGGCTAACAAAAGCAAACTTGTTAGCCGTACCACCAAGTTCATCCTGTACAAAATGTTGATTGATAAGGCCAATCGTGACATACTGTGAAGAAACGTTGACCCTGAGCAATAAAAGCATTAACCTGCTAGACAGGTTTGAAAGAGTAATTCTGAGAAGGATCTTAGGGCCTATATGTGAGAATGGTAATTAGCGAAGAAGGAAAAATGGTGAACTGTTTGGCTTTAATGGCTTGGCCATGTAATGAGGATGAGCGAGGAAAGAGTGGCTCATAAACTGTACAGCTACATTCCGAATGGTGTACGGCGACGTGGTAGGCCGAAGGGCTGATGGAGGGATCCAGTGGGGCGGGATCTGCAACAACTGAGGATCCCAGTTATCTTTACAGAAGATAGAGAAAGATGATTGGCAGCCGTTAAGCAGGCCAAGGGCAGCTTCATGCGCCTGTTGTATCACTAAAAGAAGAACTCGATGTGATGCTCAATCCTTTGTTATGCTGCCAAGTAAGGGGTTTTCAATTGTTTGAAATGATAGTTTTCAATAATTCTTCATTAAAATATTATTTAGGCTTCCTCTGCCTACTCCAAACTATATGATTCATTTAGAGACTTTTACAGACCCCTTACTTTACTTTGAAATTGCATTTTAAATATGAGAATACAATTCTTTATCATCACGGCTAAAATCTTCTGGAACTAGATGCTTCTGAGGTTGTTAGGAAAAGTAACTTGTGATTTGCACAGAGGAATGCTCTGGCTAATTTGTATTCCACTAAGTTTCTGTTTTATTCTGAAAACATACCAAAATTGCCAGATTACTTTTTATCATTGATTATAATCACCTAGCAACACCATCAGGAAGTTTGTCTGGAGTAAGCCCGCTCTACATCTCATTTCCTCTTATACAAACATTTATGCCAAACTGTATTTCCTTTTGATTTCCAATCTATCCACTTCTGTTACAGAATTATTCTACTTAGTTAGAGAAGGAATTGGATCTGTGTTATGTAACTCTCATCGTATTAAAGGCATGGTTCATTTTTTGGCTGATAGTTCCATTCTGGCAGAGATCTGCCTCCTGTATTTAGTAGTCTCATTTATAATGAGGGCCCCACCTGCTAAATCCTAGTAATATTCCCTCCATAACTAAAGCTAATAAATATCGAAAACTCCAGCTAATCTTTTATTAAGACAATAACGATTTTATTTAAATATCTTTAAAAAACACAAAAATCCAAAGTTATTAGCACCAGAAATCAGGTATTTATAACACTATTTGTTTTTGTTTTTTTTCCCACAACTCACTACTATACTCACACAACCCAACATAAATAACTTATAACACAATTCATGATGTTAATATTGTGTCTTGCTGTACTTAAAAACACACAAAAAAAAGTTAGCCCAACTAAAATTAGAAATTTTCACCTCACAGTCTCATGACTCTCAATATGTCAAAACTGTGTTTCGATAGGGTTTAGTGTAGGAATGTTTGTAGGAGACAGTATCAGTAAGGAGCCTTTTGGTTAACTAAGCCAATAACAATAAACTGTGAATAAAAATTAATCTTATCCATCAACATAATGATAATGATTATATAGTATATAAGTAATACAGGTAACTAAAAATTTCTTGCAAAAAACACCTATAAAATAAATAGTTAAAAATGTGCAAGTTAATCTACACAAGCATAACATAAAGATAATTTCACAGATTTCAAAAACTTAAAAACTACAAACAAAACAATTGGTGACAAACTATCAATTATTACTAGAGAGTAATTTAATGGTATTACTATCAAGCATAACAAACAATATTTATAACCTCAAAAAGTTAATATAACAGAAAATACCTTATTTTTTTCTTTCGTACTTCCATTCATAAACTGGAGCACTGGTTTTAGTGGCTTTTTTAATTAATTTAGGTTGGGCAATACGTTTGGGATTTTTCAAGTGCTTCTCAACTTCCATTTTTTCTTTAATTACTGAAAGTTGTTTTTGTCTCTGCATCCTTTTAACTAATTCCTTATACTTTTTTTCTTTAAAAGCATTAGATTTACGAAGCATTCTCTCTTCAAGTGAAGATAGCTTCGTAATTAATCCTGAAACTTTTTTTTGAGCAGGGGAAATACTATTATTTTTTTTCTGAGAATAATCCACCAAATGCAGACTTGACAAGAGTTTCTCAAGTTGTTTCTTCTCCATATTCAACTTCATGTCAACATAATTAAGATTTTTATGCTCTAAAACCAGTTTTTGCTCAACTGTGTGATCAGAAGGAGGTTTACGTTTTTCTGTGTGGCCATGATTTCTAAGTTCTGAATTTACCATATGATGGTAGTATTCATTAGGATTCCTATCCAAAGCTTTAATTTTTAACTTCTTTATAATCTTTTCTTTTTTGTGATAGTCAGTAGCACGTTTGACATAATCTTTATGCTTCTCTAACAACCCAAGACGACATCTTTTGTTTGGCTGATGTCTCTCTCTGTGCCGTCTCTGATTAATCTTTAATACTTTTTTCCAAACAGACATCTACAAACAAAAAGAATAATTAACAAATGTACAAACATTGTATGGGAAAATCATAATTTATAAATATATTAGATCCAATAATTAGAATCTCCTCCACGTCCTGGTTGGAATACATAAGGACATTAAAATAAATAAGTAAACTAAAAATTAGAACTATGCAACACTACCACATGAAAAATAAGATTCGTGATAATAAAGAAACAAAAAACTTATAGCAATATGGGCAAAAAGCAGTTCAACTATTAATCACCAAACAAATACAGCAGTTGGGAAGTAAGTATTTGTAGTTACAACTACTAACTTTAGGTACTTGCAGCTACAACTACTAGTTGGTATAGCACAATTACTATGTGTCAACCACATTCGAAGTAATTGGAAGTAGCTGCAATAGCAATTATCAACTAATAGTAGTTTTAGAGCTACAACAACAATTATTGATTTTTACTAGCTTTACTATTGGAATGGATTTAGGTTCCAACAGGGCAGTTTGATCGGCGGAGAGGAGTTCACTTGGTCCTCTCTGAAACTACGTAAGTCCGAAAATGTAAACAATGGAATTTCATGATTTATTTTTTAGTTGTTTGTAAATTAGACCTAGGACATTTTTAATCATAACAATAAGTCAAAATTACATTTTTGGACTTAATTGGTATCATAGTTGCAGTGATGAAATACTGAAATTTATATAGATTATAGAAGAAAAAATAGCTTTCTTTGAAGAGTATGATATCTACTGTTTTGTTTAGTTATTTTATTTAATAAAAGAAACAATGTTATACAATCTTAAATGTAATAAAGCAAAATTAATTATAATTATGAGAGATAGTTGACCGTGGATGATGAATGAGAAGATGGTTGGGGGTGCGGTTAATAAAGCAAAATTGAATGTACATATACACGTACACTGAATATCATTTATAACTAATTATCAGCTATAGTGGTGAATGCTTTCAGATCCACGATCCTCAAAACCTTAGCAATGAATTTTTGATTAGATAGCAACTTCTGCTATAATGACTGATCAAATATAGCAATTCATTTTGATGGTCCAACAAACTATAAAGGATCAGTTCTAGTAACAACGTTCAAGGACTCATAAGAAAGCCTTATATAAAACAAGAAATCTATTATTTCTAAGAATGTTACTTTTACTTTAACCTATATTTTGAAGGGGAGGAAATTCATTTCTGTTCAGTAAACAGAAATGTTTTTAAATAATTAGTGTTTATTCTTTATTTTTACTATTTCTTTCAAATAGTATATTTTCAATGATTCTTTCGTGGTGAATCATACCTAAAAGATAAACTTTCACTGTGGAGGAAAAGTATCATATTTACTGCCTAATTGGGTGAGACAACCATCAGCTTAACTAAAAAATTGAACAAAGGCACTCTACCGCATCTTTTGTTTTAGAAAATTAGGGCATGCAAAGAAACTGCAAAGCTGTTGCCACTCATCCAATCTGGGTGCTAAAGATAATGCTTTTTGAGATTTATTCCCTGTGAGTACTAGGCAATGCGCAGAAGGCATTTATAGAGGTTGGATTCTAAGATTTTCTTCTAGGTACAACATTGGTTTCAAAGAATTTAGCTGAGAAACTGCGCCTTCACTTATCAGAAGATTTGTTATCCAAGATTTAGTCTACAATTCAAAAAAGGCTAAAGAGATAATGATGTTTCACTCTGGGGAGACATGTTAATTAAATTTTATATCATTGTCCAAATAAATCAATTCATTAGTTTATGATTGCGAAAATTGGTTTTACAAAATTCCTATTGCATGTTTATATGATAACAATTTAGTATGATTGACAATCGGTTATAATGACTGAATATGTTCGGTCTCTTGGAGGTTCTCTAAAATAATATCACATAAATTACACACATCTGTTCAATACGGATCAACCATATAATGAAAATATATTTTTTATGATGAAAACATAAATATTTCAATATGGTACTTCTGTACAAAAGCCACAAATACAGAATCCTACAAGACAGTATAGGCCTGACTCCGAGGGAAAGGGGTTAGTTACTCCTTTTGTTGAGGCTATTGAGCTCAGCAACCATATAACTACAACGGAGCTGGATTCAGCCATGGCGATCGGATGACGATTCCAGCCTAGGCCAGTTGACATTTATTTCATGGTGATTCAACGGCATAAAAACTTGATCCTCCCACTCAGGTTAGAACAGGTTGGTTACCTCCAGAATAACAATTCCCCTCTCTGTTTGTCATAGATTACCAGTTAGGAAGTAAAAAAAAAAAAAGGAAAGATTCCAGCATGAACTGGTTTACTTTTATTTTGTGGCGATCCCAATGAAAACTTGAATCTCCCACTCTAATTAGAACAGGTAGTACTCACAGAATAACCCACCCCCACATGTCAAAAATGACTAGGAAGGGGGTAAAAAAAGTAACTCCTTTTGAGTGAATGTAACAAGCTTATCTCAACAGCTGTGATCTAATTAAAGCAGTAATAATACAACAGTTGTGATCTAATTAAAGCAGTAATAATA
>NW_027111282.1:462972-500462 GCF_000696795.3 Halyomorpha halys | reverse complement strand
TGTGATCTAATTAAAGCAGTAATAATACAACAGTTGTGATCTAATTAAAGCAGTAATAATAATAGTAAAAGTAGGAATTTTGAATTTTTGAAATTCCTACTGCTGGTCTTGTTTGAGACAGTGGAACCTTCAAAATTAAGTAAAAACCAATATGTTTTACAACACTATAGAACTAATAATTCAATTCATACATGTGGAAAGTAATTGAAAGGTCTGATTGTAGATTGATACAAGAATATTATTGAAACTATTGAGTATTTAACAATAACATTTGGAATGATAAAAAATAAATGGATCAACAAATAAGCTGCATGAGAATAATATTTAATCAGTTTTCATATAATAATAGACAAGTAAATATTGACAAACACATTTGCATTATTCTATTTTATACAATTCTATTATTAAATTTTATTTGTAGGTTTGCATCTAAATTGTTACAGATTATTAGAGTAAAAGATGAGGACTCTAAGCTTTTGGAATGCTTATGGCAGCATAAAAAGGCCTTAATTATATACAGCCCTGTGTGACATAGGACTCTCTCTGAAGCACGTCTAACTTAGATAATAAAGTATGATGTTAAGTGCATTGTTAAAGTACAGTAAGACGCTGTCATCTGGGATGACCGATACCTCCTTCACACCACCAACTGGTAAGTGATTTATTGAGGAGCCGGTTAATCAGAGGAATCAGTCACATCAACATGTAGCATCTAGCAGTTCGATAATTAATATCTAAATTGTTAATCAGATACATTATAATTTTCAATGATCTATTTAAACTTTGGACTAAATTCTTTATTTAAGAACATATTCATATTTAAAATTAATATTCTTTATTTTGACATTTATATTATTTAAATCATATATCAATTATTAATTTCATTTATAGCAGACTTCAACATTTTATTTTAAGGAAAAATCATCTAAAAATAATCGTAATTTAAAATTTTTAACATATTAATTTTTGGTTCATCAGTAAATTTTACCCATCAGTTTCAAACCTGAATCACCATTGAAATTTATTTTTTTCAAAATTAATTAAGCTATTTAGCATTTGAATAAAGTAAATAAACAAGTATTTTATTTTGCAAAGTTCCCATTTAGCTGCTTGAGTGGTACCCCATGTAAGGTGTATTGGGCCTATGGGTATTGGTGTATTGGGTAATTATGACATATATTATATAAAATAACTTTAATCTTCCTTACACACTAGAAAAACACATAATTAATTCTAAAAATATAATATAGTAATTAATCAGTAAATGTACTGTTACCGGTTGAAGGAATATAAATAAACAAAACTAAATACAAACTAAAAGAATAAAACAATTTATTTAATTTATTAAGGTTTATTACCTCAGACATATTCATTATATCTATTTATGCATGTTGAACCTTTTGGTGTTGCGTAATATATTTATCTTCAAATTATATCTCTATATTTCAGAACATCGTGTATTAGAATTGGAATATCATTGTCTATTATTGCCATGGTGGAAAGACATCGTTGACAGCAACAATGCATAATTACATCATTTCACTGGACACCACAAGCTTTAATATGAATAAATAAAGAAAAAAAGAATAAACGAGACTGTCTGAGGTAATAAACCAAATAATCAAAAAATAAATAACAGTCTACTGACACTAAAATAAAATTTATTTCACTCTAAAAACATTCAAACACATACATGCACAGGAAAAGCTACCCAAATGATTTCAACTTTCTTTCTATTGATTGATTTTGTTGTTTGCTTTTTATTTTTATTTCACCTAGATTTTCATTAAGAAATTTATGGAATTGTTGAAGTCTAATCAGGGTTACCTTTGTTACATTCAAGTGTCAGATGGTTGTCAATTTTTTCTTCTTGTTTAGAAAAGGCCATTTCTACTTCACTTCAGGGAATATAATTTAACTAACTATTTCAAACAGTTTCAAGATTGTCAGCATTTTCTTTTTTAGTATTTCAGTATAAAAACTATATTCGGATGGAGCGGGAACTATTTCCAGGCATAAATTTTTGCTCCTGATTCTAATCAATCTCTCCATGCAGCAGTACATTAAAAGTGATTTTTGGTTAAATTAAAAAAAAATAATAATAATACATAATGTATAACAAATATTTTCTACACTAGATAATAAGCAAGTAATTATTCTTGGCAATATTATGCACACAAATGTTAGTTAAAAGGTGTTAGATACAATAGAATTGATTTAGTGAACGTATAATAGGAAATTATTCTACTAAACACAGAATGTCATCGTCATACTTTAATTCAAACACAATTTTGACCGCCATCATGTTTAGTCTCAAACATAATTAAATGGCAACATCTCCAATTAACCCAACAGCCTGTATAAGAAAAAACACAGTTCTAAAATTTATCGTTCAATTACATTTCATACTTTCCAGTTACTGAATGATTACTTATTTATTTATGATTTACAAACATGAATTAAAATTAAGTTAAAACACATTGTGCTTAGTTGTTATTGCAGTTAACAGGTAATTGTTAACAGTTGCTCCGTAACTACACTTTATAACTACTAGTATATATTCATTATAATAACTCATTTTTCAACTACTGTAGTGGTAGATATAAACTCCAACTACATAAGTAGTAGCTGATATATAGTAGTTACACACTGCCAACTACCAACTATTAAAAGTAATTGTAGTTGGCACATACTAATAAGTAATTGCTTGTTGTAAATAAGATATTTTCATTTTTATTGTAACACTAAATAAAAATAACTTGAAATATTTAAACTTATACTAAAGCAGCTGTCTATGAAGTTCATTACTGTCTAACTCTGCTTGAGAGTAACTAATAAATTAAACAATGGCTAAACTCAGTCCTTTATAAAGATTTAAACAATTGAAATTATTAAAAAACTGTAGATTAAAACTTATCAAAACAAACAAAGAACCCAACAAGTAATTTACTTGTGGGATATATGGTCAATAAAATGCACATCACAATATTTAAATTTATAGAAAACATTGGAAAGGATTTTTATAAATCCTAGTGTAACTATAATTAGACTGAAAATGCACAATCATACCTCAGATGCAATTGATGAACACTAGTGAAAATTAACAAAACTTCGCAGGAATAACAAACACCGAATCGTAACAATCCGACAAGCAGAATGTCATAAATGTGTTGTATAGAAGTGTGTATGAGTGATCAGTGTAGCCAGGCCTTCTACAAACATTTCCCTATCTCAAAAGCTTTTTTTTGTTTCTTGATATAGAATACTTGACAAAAATTTCTTGGAAATTTAAAAAATATTCCCGCTTGAAGAGAAAACAAATAAAAGACACATCACCGAAAACTGTGTTTATAGATAGTTTGATTTTTTTTTTCTAATTAAAGCGTGAAAGCAATATTTTTGATAGTTCAACAAAAAATTTGGCATCTTATTTTTTGCAGAAAATACTGTTACTCACGAATAGGAAGTTTTAATTCACATGTTTTTACTTAATAATTTTGTTACTTAAAAATTCCTTATGTTTTGACTCGCACATTTAAATAAACAGAACCTAATCCAACGATATGAAAAAGGCGAAAAATATGAGGTAATTATAAATAAAACCAAGGTTCCATGGTCCAGTATGTTTATAAATAGAAAACCCAGGAATTGCGAGTACAAACTAACTTAAGCTCTATGAAATTTGTATTAGCAAGCAAGGTAAGAATATATATAAGCATCACAGTTAATATGAACGGAGACAGACCCACTTTTAGACAATACCTCCTAAATCCCCTTGGTATATCTTGGGACGCGTAAATGATACAGCGAAACTCCGATTACTGGTAAGAAGGGGCCAACCAGACCCCAGGAATAAAAGTTCCATAAATTGGTAATCTCTGGTTGAAACATCATAAATGTTTCCAACATCTCATGGCTAGACCTGATTTATATTAGGCTTTGTAGTCCTAGTCGAAAGATCTCACTTTACATTAGCGTCCAAATCTTTCTTAATTTATATTTTTCAATTTAGAAATTGAAATTTCTTGGAAACATGCTATTTTCTGAATTTGTCATCAGGATTTTAAAAACCAAAGTTGGAAGTGTTTACTCAAAAACCTGATTTCACAAAGCCTGGCAGGAAAGTTTCATACTTCCCAAAAGAGTAAAATAAGAAATGTCTGTCAATTACATAAGCCATTAGCTTCCCCACCATAACTTTTTATTATGATTTTTTTTATAGTCCCGGTAGAACCTTTCCTCAAGGTAGTGCTTCCGCCTGGTGGCAGATGGGGATCCCTCTCCGAACAGGAGGTGTGAATACACAGGAAAAAGACCCTCAGACCATAAGGCCTTGCCAGGTGTATGTAGAAATTTTCGGAATAAGCGAAGTGAAGAAGAAAGGCAGTGAGGCAATGAAATTAGCCAATAATTACTCCCTAATTTATGCTGGATTATCTAGACGGGTTTTTTTCCCAAAAAGGGGTGGGTGTAGTAGTATCTAATATTTAAAAATTAATTACGTACATTTAATACAATGTATGAATACATCTGTTATGGTTGTAAGCATGTACACTGTTATTATTTATACTGCAGAGGTATAAATTATACTTTAGGTTCACAGTCATAGTGCTCTAAATCATGGCCGGTTGTGGAAATTTGTTATTATACATTTTATTTTATTTTGATAATTTTTTCTAGAACATAAAAATAAGTTGCTCCATTCCGCGATCAATAGGTAACACCTAAGCATACTCGACGCTACAACGACCTAGCCCCACTCCCCGGTCGTGATACCGCAGATAGCAACCGGCCTCTATGGTCCGATGATTCACCAACCGCAGCTCTCTCTTGCTTCTGACGTACTAATTTTTTAGTTGCTTCAATCGTTCGTTTGGCAGAGCTATACGATAGGGGAAAGTTAGGTTAGGAATCAGTAGGACCTCTTTCAAAAGCGCATCTGCTTTTTCATAGCCATCAATTCAGGAGTGCAGGATAACCCATTGCAGCACTACATGAGATTCCCCACCAGTAGCTATCACAAGTCTTTTATCTCAAGTCGGCGCTCCACGTCATTTTGTTTTCCTCGGTCCATTGATCTATTACACTCAGAACTCTGTTTAGGCTTCTCGTCCACTGGAAGAGAAAACGAGTGAGGAATTCGTAAAACGATAATGAGCGATATTAAGAGCCCACGTATTAAATGCCATATTGTAACTCCGTCTAATCCTCAGCGCTACAATAAGCGAGACCCAGCGTCATTGGGCTGCTAGGTGATCAATTGAAGGTTCAACCGGTTAGAGCCTTGCAGTCAAATTTCGCTCGTTTTATCAATGAGAATTAGACACCAGCTGTAGTGCGGTATTAAATACGTGGTCGGATAAATTGTTCGTTTTCGATTCTAGTAGACGCGAGACCTCAGGCATATTTCGAGAGCTGGTATATTACTACTGCTGGCCCACGCAACAAGGTTGTAGGCAAACAAAGGATACTTACACTAGGGGTTTAACGAAACTCTAATATCGACGGATGGCATCCATAATGTCATGTACCGTGATATTGATAGGGCTTTAGACAGATCCTTGGGGCAACCCTCTCGTATCTGAAGGTAGGGTACGTACTTCGGGTAATTAACCGTATGAATCTTTGGAAGAGGTATGAATAACATTTCGAATATCTTTTTTCTCACCATACCTTTCGCTCAAATTTTGGAGGCTCTCTCAAAAACCGATTTGTCGAGGTGGTTGTGTGTAATTAATTGGTTTTGACTCCAATTGAATATGCGAGGTACTCTGCACAAGAAGGCCTCGACAATGGATGTTCAATTAGATTAGGTAGCTGGTTAGGAGATGAATTGACTGGATGCGTCCTACGGTAACTAGCCGTAAATCTTCTCAGGATGGAAAATGGTAGCCTACGGTCGAGATTGAGACAAGTCCAACAGGAACTAGCTGTAGGTCCTTACAGGAAGGAAACTCCACTCCGTAGGGAACTATCCTACGATCGTGAATAGGATAGTAATTCCTACAGGAACTAGCTGTAGGTCTTTACGAAAGGAAGAAAAGGTCAAGAGGAAGGAGAGATCAGGCAGAGTGAAATAAAAGCACAATATATATTTTCAAAAATACCACTGAAATGTACAGATCTACTATGTCTATTGTTACTCCCTGCCTTATTTTTTTTTTTTCTTACCTCCTATATTTATTTATTTAACAAATACAATTATATATAGTACTTACAAACTAAGGAATCTATATATATATACACACAATATATATACACTTAGAACATTTAATCTTGGTTTGCCTTACGGCATTATAAGATATGACAAACTTGGTCCGCTGAAGGCGGTTTTTACATAAGTAGCTGGATTGCCAGGGGCTAACAAGGAATGGGGAGGGACCATTCCAGCTGGTGGACACTTTGGTTTATCAAGTTGCGCTAATTTATCTCTCTGGGGCTATCAAACGCCATAGAGAGATGCTACCTGTAAGACATTAACTTTTAGCGAATTAGAAGATTCTATTGCAATCTTTATTGCTTCAAATAATACATTTAAGAATTAACAACGTATGAAATTGTTATTACCTTGGTAAAATTAAATTATTTACAAGAAATTGTGCGGACATTAATATAAGATGTTTGTTTGATGATCGTAACGGTTCACGTATCGACAGCTAGATTGCACCAGGTGGTTCAAAACAGTTATATAAATCCACGCTATTCATCTTGCTCTGGACATGCTAATAGCTGAGAATATCGCAAGGGCTGTTGTCCTCATTGAGTCAAAGGCTGCCATCGTCAGCCTTTGCAATAACGGGCCGATAAATTCTAATGAAGTTTTTGGGGAAAGAACACAACTGAAGGAGCTTTTCATAAGAGACACTGTTATGGCTCTGCAATGGATACCTTCACACGTTGGAATCTGGGGAACGAACAGGCCAACAGGCCCATACCTTAGCCAAAGAAGGATCCCAGATGCCCATGCCTCACCACCCATCACCTACTAGTTTTGCTGCTCCTAAAAACCTCACCAATGCGTTCTTGAGAAATAAGCTGCAACAAAACTATCAGGAGTCTGCAGAAGAAAGCTGTGCAAGTCCCCTCATCAGTCCAAGTGATGGAATACCACACGCCATTCCCCTCCACGTATCGGTGGCCGCTTTTAGAGCTATAATTGGCCACAATTACTTGGGTGCCCATCTTTAAAGAATTGAGCTAAGAGATAACCCACGGTGCTCGTTCTACTGAATATATAATATCCAACCAGCTATATGACTGCCCTCGCCTCGATTACACAAAGAAGCGTTTCAGTGATGAGACCAAATGGTCCAAGTTTGCAACACTTTATTGGGCCGCCAGAAGTCATGACCTGTTCTTGCCATTCGCCCTCATGTTTAAGAAATTCTGGCAAGACCCCATTTGGACCACAGCTGTTGGCTCAAGGAGTGCTGAATCAAGTCCCCCTTCATTACACAGAGAGTTGAAGAATTTTTCCTGCTTTTAAATTTAACTAGAGGGATGCTGTCTTAATTAATTTCTTAAAGGCTTGACTAAACAAAATGTTTGCCAATAGCACTGTTGGAAGTAAGTTTTACTTACTCACTTTCCAGGCCTTCAATTGAGGGACATAATCATTTATTGTTGAGGCTAGAAACATATTTGTGAGGTTAGTTTCCATCTTTACGAAAGTTCAGGTTTTGGAGAAAATTTGAGATCGATTCATTCAAGCTGTTATGTGCTTAAGATCAAGTTTGGCATCAGTTGTCCTGTTATGTTCCTAGCCTCATCTCTTACTATTTATGTATTTCTTCATTCCTTAAAAGTTGGTACTCTTGGACTATACTTTGGATAATGTCTCACATGCAACTCTCAGGAAAGCATTTAACATCCTTTTACCAGGATTCACCAGCCTCATGTCACTATATCATCATGCAATAATGGATAATAGAATTACTCCATAAAAAAATCTTAATGATTGGCTGTTTTCAAGAAAATTTCCGATCTTCAAGAAATTCTAAGAAAAGAAAGGACCAAGTTCTTCATACTGGCCAGCTTCCTCTCTGAGAGTTGTTAGAATTAGTTATGATGGCCTGGTCCCAATACAGCTTGACATGCAGTCTAGCAATGACCTCTTGTGGACAGTACCTATAAGGCCTGATGTCATCTAGGATTTTAAATTTCTTGGCCAATTCTTGATGGAAAATTTTAGACTTATTGATGTGCCTCAGCAAAGATTCTTTACCATCAAGCATCTGACAGTCTATGATGTGCTGAACTGTCATGGTACAGCCTCATGATTTCATAATGGCTTTTCCACAAATGCAGCATCTATAAGTCCTGGTAGATATCACCTGGTCCTGAAGAGCAAAAATAAATCCTTCTGTTTCAGGAAATAGGGTATCCCTACAAAGCTACATAAAAGATGCACCCATATTTAATCCCACTGCTGACAAACTATGGTAAAATTTCCCATATGAATCCTTTCAATTTCCACTTATCAAGCAGGAGCTCTAGACTTACTGCAAAGGGATAATTTTCAGGTTAAGAGCAGTGCTGCCACGGTTCAATACCATTATTATTACAATTGTCATTATTATACTTTGTCTATTTTTTGGAGTGTTTGGTCTACTGAAGTTTGTATTACTGAGATTGTACTGTTTTAGTGAGGGACAAACTTTTATTTTAAATGGAAAACTCTTATGCTTATTAACAGCTTCAGGAGAAAACAACTATTACTTCAAAATAACCAATACAACCTAAATTTATAATGATCCTGGAATTATTTTTCAAAATAAATACATTTTATACAAACATACAGTTTACATGACAGGTCGTATTCAATATTTATCACATTATTTACAAGATTTATTTTAAAACTTTGTTTTTCATATAAATAAAAATAATAACTTAGCTGAATATCACCATGCTATGCAATTACAATAATAAAAATGTAATATCAATATAATATGGATAATGTTGATATAATAAAACTTGGAAATACAATAACAATGCAACAATAAAATATTCATGAATGAGCTATAAACTAAAATTACTCAAATGAATATGAATACTAAGGATTTTCAAATTAAATTGTTTTAGTCACTTATAAACTTAATAGTCAATGAAAACAAAATATTAGTTATCATCTAGTGTTGACCAAAAATCATATGATAGGGATTTAAAAAAAAATATAGATATCATTTTAAGTTTACCAAAATTCATATTATAAGGATTTAAAAAAAAAAAAAAATAGTTATGATATAGAGTGGACCAAAATTCATATGATAAGTAACAAAAATATTGAGTAACAATATTTTTCAAATAATGAACTTGTTAAAATAGATTATTAAACAAATCTCATATAAAGTACAGTAATGAAAGAAATTATACAAAATACTAACACATAGAAACAACTTACATACCAAGTAACAGGAAAGTTACAATGTAAACTATAATATTTCAACATTTGATATTTGAACTTCTTTTTTAATACAAATTTATAAAATAACATTGTTCAATAGCAGTTAAAAGGTTATAAGCGAATACACTCTGTTAAGAGAGTATCTATTCTAAATTTTTGAAAAAATAAAAATATACTTTGGTCGTCACTACAAATTGTAGGGTAGTAATTATAACAAAATATTATATCTACAACATAATAAATAATTAAAATAGATTGATTTTATCAATCATAACCAATTTAGCAACTAAGCTCTACGATTGTCTTGAGGAACTTAAGAAGACTGTAGAGTTAAAAATTTTAATACTAAACCTAATCATTAGAGGAAAGAACGAAGAATCATCATAATAAAAATATATATTTATAAAAATATCACAGGCTGAATATAGTAGTAGATATGAATGCTTCAAAATTATAATGTAGTATTAATTGACTTCATTAACATTCATACCTGAAACAAAAAAAAATTATGCATAAGTGTTCCAAAAAATACATTTTTTTTTTTTAAACAGACAATCAATTATTCATTTTCATAAAAACTACACTTGAAATTATGATCAATAGCAATAACTTCAATACTAAATTTAGAAAAAAAAATGATAGATCTATCAGAGGTGAGCAGCTGACAAAGTAGTACTAAAGTAAATTACAATCAAGTCATATTATAAAATTAAGGACTAGTTAAAATTATATGCAGGAAATATGTATAAAGTATTAGATCTAATAAATATGATAATAAACTACTGGATCAGAAAACAATAAAAATTGGTAATTCTAGCTATATCCCTTATTCTCTGAGAATAATAATAATAAAATCCAGGAAATAATGCTAAAGTATTAAACCTAATAAATAAAATTTAAATAGGATAATAAACTAATAGATCAGAAAACATCAAAAATTGGTAATCTAGCTATATCCTTTATTCTCTGAAAGTAATAATAATAAACTACAATGCGGTAAACATTCCTAATTTTTTTTTTTAATTTCCAAAAGCAATTACACTATATCAACAAGAAAACATAGAAAACTAATCTTAACTCAAAGATACAACACTGAAAACAGATTAACAGGTAAAGAAAGAAAGAAGTATAAGTTACGATATAACTTAAATTCAGGGAAGATAGTCTGGGGTACAACTGAGTTGTGTTTTGTACTACCATCAGACAGCCCTGACGAAGCCCAGCAAAGTGGGGCGAAACGTTGGTTAACAATAAATAGTTTTCTTTTACTCTTTTGATACCTTTATTGACCGTCACCCGGACTATCTACCCCGAATTTAAGTTATATCTTAACCTATACTTTTTTCTTCACCTGTTAATCCTTTTTCAGAGTTTTGTGTCTTTGAATTACTCATTGAAATTTTATGGATAGTCACTTGTTGGTTCCTAAATATAATCTACCTGCTCTTCTGAGCTGTAACACCAAGTAGTGACATCAGTCAGAGATTAAAAAAAAATTCTGTACTTTGATAACATGCTCACAGCAGTGGCATGGACTTAAAATCCACTCAAAACTAGCACTATCCCAAAGTTACACCATGTTTCACAGGGTAACCCAAGTTTACCAGTAAAATAATTTTTTGAATAGTTAACACATTTAAACAATAAACATGAGTTCATTCATTAATAAACTTACATTCAATAATTTAATCAATGGTAACAACTATCAATAATGAAACATTAAATTTAAATGAGAGATTTCAAATATATTAATGTCAAAAGTAAAATTATTAATAACAGCGAGAGTAATACATAAGGATGATAAACTGGTCATAATTTTAATTTTCAAAATTTCGCCGAATCTTTAATAGTTTTAATTATAATAAAATTATCAGAAATTAAATTGGCAATTATCTTGATTTTATTTTCTCAGGAATCATACTGCACAATAAAATTAATAAACGTTTTTTAAAGTAGTATAAACTTGCTAAAATTTGCCCTGATTTGGGTCAGAGCTCTTTACACTCAATAGTTCCTGAGATGTAGTTTTTCAAAAAACCAATATTTTTTTACCCCAAAAAATGAGAAATCAACATTTTGAGAATTAATTATAGCAAATATCATAGCTACGGAAAAAACTATGGTATGGCAAACTTACTTAGTTTTAACTCCTAATATTGAAGTCCTTTTTTTAATATTGGAGTCCTAATATACATCTGTAAATCTGATAGCCCTTAAGATATTACAGAAATAAATTCACAAAATGTTTAATCTCTAGTCAATAATACTTGACATGGGTGCCACATGAGTTAAATGAGAATCTGAATGATTGAAACCATTTTGCATGCTAACCATTTTATTCTAGAAATAATTCAAAATTATTTAGACATTCATCTTTATGGCAGCCTTGCCTTGGTGATTATCGTGACAAAATTAAGAGAATTGGTACCCTGGATAAATGGTATTTCTAGGACTAAATTCGAATGAGTTAATTCCTTTATTAATAGCTAGCCCACCCTTTCGGCCATTTTTAACTTCTCTTTGTTTTAAATATATACTAGAAGCAGTGGTGGCTAAGTTTAAAAAACTCCTCTTTGTTTATGTTTGAAATAATATAATTGAATAAAATTGAAATAGAAGAACTACTTATAGGGTTCACAGGAAATAGTCTCAAGCGAAATGGCTCACTCATGTACGCAGGCTTTACTCCAGACAAGACTAATACTTGCTATAGACCCCTAATCTTGGACAGAGGAGGAACAGAAAAATACAGAATTCATTGAAGAGACAAGGGTAGCCCTTAACAGTATCGGTAGCCGTAAACGGCACTGCTACATGAAAGGAACTGACATTTAGCATCTATCATGTTCTAAAATGTCATTTTTTTCAGCCACATAGCAATCAGGTACCAATCCAATAAGGGAACTTGAAAGCTATAAATGAGATGATTAAATAAGATCATGAAGTTCCAAACATGCCAACCATTGGCACTGAATCATTGTTGATGGCAGATCATACCTGGTTATATAATTCGACTTATTTTTCAGATCATCTGGACCTATCAGTTATTCATTCATTCAGGCATGTGTAGGACAAAATTGAAGGAAATGTTTGGTTGCACGTTTTCACCTTTTCTGCTTAAAATGCTAAAAACAGCTGAATTGGAGGAGAGAAACAAAATCCTTTAAGGTTTTATTTAAAATCTTTTACCAGTACACCAAAAAGGATGAAAGCTGTTCTTTAAGCTATAGGAAGAAGTACTTATTTTGAATTTATTAATCTTTGTTCTTGTGAAATTATAAAATTTATAGGTATTATGATTTTTTCAATAGATTATATACTTGGGTGTATTATCAGGAAACTTCTTTTTTTTTTTTTAATTTAATACCTATAGAAATTTTCAACTTCCTCAAATTCTTCATTTCCCTCAAAAAAGATTTCTTGGAATCGCTTATTGACAAATTATTTTAATCAATTAAATGAGTAATCAATATATAGATTCAAGGTCCTGAAAGTATGTGAAAGAGAACTCAGTTATAAATAGTTTAGAGAACTCAGTTATAAATGGTTCAGTAATTAATTTATTTAACAATTTTAGTTGTAGATTTGATTTCCTTGTTTTTCGCCTAAATTTTCTTCAATGGTAAAATAAATATATTAATACTCAAAATTAGAATTATAATAGAAGGAATAATAATAAAAAAAAAAAAAAAAAAAAAAAAATGATGAATACATATCAATGAAAAGAAAGAATATCACCTGTTTTAAGAGCACTTCATTAAGAAAAAAATTGTTGGATAGACTAACATTTTTCCATTCCGTAAAACTTACTTCTTCCTAAAATAAATTGAAAATACTTATATTAGATATTAATGAAATTAGGATTCTAAGAGAACTTAAGATTTAAACAAATAAAAAAATAGACAATTCTAAATATAATTATTACACTATTTCAGTAAAAAAATTCCTCTTTGTTTATATTTGAAATATAATAAAATAAAATTGAAATATAATTAGGATTCAAATAGAAGAACTATACTCAATAGTAACGCAAACCAAATCGGCTTGGTGTGAGTCTGACTCGGTTGTGAGAGACTTGGTTCCAGTCCAAAATAAATTGAGTGTAAAAACATGATCATTACACTTATTGCTCTACTGATACTACCCATTGACTCACATTTCCTGGAACCAAATATTCTACATAATTTTGCACTGAAAAAAACATGAATTACATACCGGTCATTTCCTTTAGGATTTCATTTTTCTAGTTACAATAATAATAATATTCTTTATTTATTCTGGGATTGATCCCTTTAGAATAATATACAGGCGTCAAAATTAGGCTTTAGAGCCTTTCAGTAAAATAAAAAATATAAATGAAATTATAAAAGTCATAAAATATAATAAAATAATGAATTAGAAAAGATAAAAATGAACAACAATAATAACAGAATATTTAAAATAAGAATAGAACAAATGAAACAAAACCATAGTCATATCATAAAACATTAGATAAATAACACTTCTAATAATAAAAAAAGAAGAAAAAAATGATAAAAAATCAAATGCAATTATACAAAATTTAAAAGGTACAATTTCTGCTAATATACATATCTACATGTATAAACGAAAATCTAAAACATTAAATACAGAAAATATATAAACCTCATTTGAAACTTTCAATTGTTATTCTTGATTGGGTGGACAGAAGATGGTCGAAGATACGGGATTTGAATATTGCAAGGGTATTAGAACAACATAAAAAGAAGGGAATAGAATTCCATAGGGAAGAGGAACGAATGAGGAAAGACCTACCAAAGGCAGCGGTTCGATGGGCAGTTACATTTAAGTCTGAAGGCTGTGAGCGGGTTGGACGGCAGGATTGGATAACTTGGTAGAGGAAGGAAGCAAGAAAATATTTACAATGGAAGGAGGGGTAAAGCCACTTCAACTCTTTATAAAATCAGGTGACAGAGGCGCCCCTGGGGACCCCAAAGATGAATCATACAAAGCAATTATTTAACTGTTTTAATTTTGCTCTTGAGATCCCCAGAGACACCCCCTTAAACCACACAGAAATAATAAAAGTGTGGGAATACTAAGGAAGTAACCAGGAGCCTACGGATTTCAAAAGGAAGTTGGTGACAAAGATAATTTGAACACTTTAGGGTGGAGAAGGGACAACAGGAAATATCGGAGACGTGGTTTTTCCAGGAGAGAGTTTGGTCTATAGTGACACCAAAGTTTTGAATGTATGGATGGAATTTTAATGGATTGTTGTTTAGAAATTAGGTTGGAATATGAGGAATAGTTTTCAGGAGGTGATTGGATCCTATTACGATTGCCTTAGCTTCTCTCCATTTAACTTAAGCTTGTTTTCTTGTGCCCAGTGACTAATTTGATTCAAGTCTTCTTGAAGTTTCCCTGTGGAAACTAATACGTCAGAAGGTGGGAAGGAAAGGGAAATTTGGAAATCATCAGTGTACAAATGGTATGGAGAATGTTGGATAAGGACGGGAAGGTCATTGATGTAGATAGCAAAAAAGGTGGAAGATAGCGATGAACCCAGAGGGACACCACAGGTTAGGGGTTCAAGTCATTAATGGAGATATATCAGGAACCACTACATACTGGGAATAATTGGAAAGGAAGGATTGAAACCAGTGCAGAGCACTGCTGGAAAGAGGAAGATTTTGTAGTTTGGTAAGAAGCATGTTGTGGTCAACCGTGTCAACTTCAACTGCTTTGCAGAAATCTAGGAGGATGAGGTAGTTAGGTTTTGGTGTTCCATGGCAGTTTGGAAGTCGAGGGTTATTTTAAGGAGGGCGGATTGTGTTAAATAGCCAGGTCGAAAGCCGGATTGGAGGGGACTGATGAGGGAACGTTCTTCAAGGAAGTCTGAGAGATAATTTTAAACAAAGTGTCTAGCTATAGACCCCAAATACTACATTTTTCAATATAAAACATGTTACTCCTAGTATTGTATTTAGTTTTACAGTTTCCCTAACTTTTCTTAACAGCACCTAACATCAGCAAAGATATTTTAAAACCCAGAGATAAGCCTTTTTTCATTAGGCACCATTTTTCTAATGATGAAATATTTTGGTGATATATTGGTAGTTGGTACATATTTGTTAGTAAACAAAAGTGGCAAAAAAACTTTACTTTTTTTTAATTCTGAACAAACCTCAAACTTCTCAGGATAACAATTACTTTTAATAATATTACAATTTAATTTTTAATATTTCATAAGCACTTATAAAATCTCTTTATTTCTTTTTAAGTATTTATATATCTGTAGCTTGTAGCCCTGAAGATGATCAATGATGTGGGGTGAAATATGAACAAAATATAAACAAATAAGAGAAACAAAAACTAAACTTTAATAATTTACACTTTAAGAACCCAAAAAAATTATTCTCAATACATAATGCAAAATCAAACATTATATGCCAAATAAAATAATAGCACTTACGACATAAGTTTGGGAATTTTACTTTGAAGGCGAGGAATTTTGGATTGTCTAGGTGGAATAATAGCTTTTTCAGCTTTTGTATCTTTTGCATTACTTTCCTGAAAAAACAAAAACAAAGTAAAGGTAAAATAAATATAAATATTTATTCGATGAGTTTCATGAGATTATAAATAAATAGCATTGAAGCGTAAAAAATGTAATTACCATTTGAAAGGATACTACAATCAGATAAATAAATATTAAGAATTTTAATTAAATGTTGGTTGGATGATAGATATTATGTTATTACAATTACTCAACAAATACTATTCAAGCTGAATTATGGATGAGGTGGTGGTGTAAAGAAATGCAGACTAAAGTTAAAGAAAGGATAAAAACCATGGAGGTAATACCTTAAGACTAATATCCCTAGTGATGTGGGTATTTACAAAGAAAAAATATATAGACAAAACAAGCAGTGAAGATGGCTAAGGTGAAAAGCTGGTTTGCATTTGGTGAAGAATTTGAAGTAAGCTATGTTGAGAATAAAACAAAGTTTTGGAGTATATCACGTTTGGGGTAATGTGGGAAAGATGGAAAGCAGTTTGACTACTGAAGAAGTTAAATTTTTGAAAGAATGAGCAAATTGTTTCAGTAAGAAGTTTGTGGAAGAAAGAAAACAAGAAGATGAAGAACCTCTCATAGAACAACCTGTTGAAGGTGATGATCATATCGAGGATTGGGAGCTGGCAATGGCCATGGCAAAAGCCAAAAACAAGGTGGCAGGTGATGATGGTATTGCAGTTGAAATGTGGCAGATACTAAGTACAAAGATGGTTACTAAACATTATAAACAAGATATTCCAAAAGGAGATCCCTACAGAGTGGATAACATCATCATTCAAATCCACAAGAAAGGTTCCAGAGTAGAGTATAAAAATTATTGATCCATCATATCATATCATCCGTAACTCTGAGGTTGTGAATATTAGAAAGAAGACTTTGAAGAATATTAGAATTTGAGCTTCAGGAAGAACCGGCAGCATTCAAACCTGGCTGAAAAAACACAGGACAATATTTTCACACTTCGCTGTAAAATGGATAAAAGTTTGTTGAAAGGCTCACAAAGGAAGATTCACCTCATCTTTGTAGACCTCTCAGGGACATTTGATAATATACTTTGGATAGAACTCAAACTAGCATTGGAAGATAAAGGAATTCCCATTAACTTGAGCCAAGCAATCCTTAGCTTGTATCAAAATGTATATGGATAAGTAAGGCTCAATGCAATAAATCATACCGATTTTAAATAGAAACAGGAGGAAAACAAGGGGAAAGCTTTAGCCACTCATTATTTTTAATATTTATGGACATACTAATAAGGATAAAACTAAGGAGCCCAAAACTGAAAATAGGGAATTGGTAAATGCATCCTGTATATATCCAGAATTGAGTATTTGCAGATGATATTCTCACTATTTCAGAAAACAGAGGAGCCTTGCAGGAAGCACTACAAGCATGGGAGGAACCTCTAAGCCACAAAGGAATGACCACTAAACCAACCAAATCTAAGTATATAGTGGTGTCTAAAAGTGGTACTAGAGAACAAGATAATAAGATTTGTAGAGGCTCAAATCTAGAACATATTGATGTGAAGGTTGGCCATGTTCAAAGAATGCAGATCAATAGATTCCCAAAAAGTATTTGGGAGGCAAAACGACCACCTGGATGAGGAATAAGTAAGAGGACCACATATCAGATCTGGCAAGAAACAGAGGAATAACTCATGGTCAAGTCAAGAAGTTGGCAACAGATAAGAGAGGTATTTAAGAAATAGATCCAGGCTGCCTTAACACTGTAAGTTATGTTGGTTTTGTTAATGAAGAAAAATGACGACCATTTAAATCTTATTGAATGAAAAATGAATAGACATTTAATAAATACATTTTACATGTAAAATGAAGAAACTAAAATATAAATAACTAAATTAAACATGCTTTATTATAACTATTAACTTTGCTCTACAATCTCAACTATTTCATTTCAAAAAATAGTTTCGTACAGAAAATATTGAAATCCACTAGTACCAAGTAGATACTAGGGTATTATTGTCCAGATAGTACCAGAACTCAAGAAAACAGCAATAAAATAACTATTTCAGATTTAGTGATGATGATAGACTAAAAGCAGATTATGGCAGAAGCAAGGTAATCGTTAATTATTTCTAAAATTGAATAACCATAGGTTCAGGAACAATGTTTTGTACTTACTAATCTTAACCAATCTTACTAATTAATGATTGGAGAAGATGGTTGGGGGTGCGGCCAGCAAAGAAAAACATAAATAAACAAAAAAATATTAATTAAAAGGCCACTGGTATAAATAAATATTTTTTTGTTTTTCTTTGCTGACCGCAACCCCCTGACCATCTTCTCAAATCAGTAATCTACGGTCAACTATCTACACCTCATTACAATCTTATATGGAGAAAATTCAAGGAATATTTAAATCATTTCTTACCTGCAAACTCACATTAGGCAGCACAACTTGGTTTCCAGGTTTCCTCAAAAAGTAATTTGGATTCTGATGTAGTCTTCTGTCTAAACATAAGGGCAAAATAATTCAATTAATATATAATTTAAAGGCCTGAAAAATAAAATACTAACTTTAAACATATGAACTAGAGATGGGAAAACTCATTTAAAACCCTACCCCTATGGTTATCTGAAAGAACAAGTTCATTCCATACCTCAGTCAAGCAACTTAAAGATCAAGGAAAAGATGGAAAAATTAAGGGGAAACTGAATTTCATACTAATTTCCTATTAAAGAGTAATTAGTAATTTTATGAGTAGTAGTTAGGAATGGAGTAAATCTCATGGAACCAATTTTGAGCATAAGATCATTTGGAACTACTCCAAAAAGGCCAACTTATTAGGTGCACATCTAAACAGTGCAACTACTTTTTTGAAAATTTGAGCTGGAACATACACTGGTCTATTTACGAAGAAACCCGGCTAAATCTTATTTTATCAATTGCATTCTTTTAGCTCCCAATTTACTAAAGAAATAAAAATAAGTATTATTAAATAGATTGTCTAAAGTTATGAGATGATAGCAGCCCTTCAAATTATGATTAGTTAAACAACTCCAACACCTCATGCCACCAATATAGTATATAGTATAATATAGTTTTATACTAAAATCAATTAAACAATTACAAAATAATTTTATTAGGTTATGTTAAGTATCGCAAAAATTAAATAAACAGTGATGATTGATTAAATAGAAATAATATTTTTAATAAATAGATCAACTAACTATATCTACTTAATAAAAATGTAAATGTTCAGTTGTTTTTTATCTAAGATCTCTGAAAGTTCTTAACCGATGTCGATGCTCTTTTTTATTTATTTTTTTAAATGTTCTGTGTCATTCCGGAAAGGTTTAATGCTATTGAAATCCTCAATTTATTCAGTAGACAGAAAGTTTTAAGCAAAATTAAACACTATTTGCACATAGCTCAAAAAAGTATAAATCTTATGATATATTTTATAAACAACAACATAATAGGGAAATAAATTACCAACAAAAAAAACACCAAAATCGGACCAAAAGAAAGCAAATTATGAAGAATAATGTTGTAATGTTGATACCATAACCTCAATAGCTCACATACATCCTCCGCCAAGCCCTATTGAAATCTAAATCCATAAGATCAAATTAATAACAACCCAACATCCTGGTTTACATATCTTTATATTCATCTCAATTTCAAGATATGTTTCTTAGTAACTATGAAACAATTTAGTTATACTTAAATTAATTGTTTCTGTATCTTCACCCAACAGGACCATTGATCATTAGTAAAGCCACTAATACATCATTGTCGAGAATTAAACATATAACTTCTTGGAATACAAATTAATGATTCAGATTCTATTAAATGTTTCAAATATACACATCCTTATTGGATTAACTGAATTCTTTAGTATTTCCTGCTTCATTAAAATATTACAAACCACCAGAAGTCAGCACAATAATATGCATTTTCAAATCTAGTAAGTACATCTTTATATTGTTATTTTTTTCTAATATTTGCCTAAGGAAAAATACTTGGTCAAAATTTGATCAATCCTCTCTGAATCCAAATTCATTATCTTGTATTAACTTATACAACATATTCTATTATGTGACTTGTTGTTCCAGCATAAATATTTCATAACATATTGAAAGGAACTAGATTTTCTGATGGTTATTAAAGTCTGTTCTCATTCTTTTGGTAATTTGGAATCAATATAGAATTTTTTGTAATGATCAAGTTTCCTTTTTCTTGAATTTTTTTAATGAATAGATGTATTCAAGAGATTATAGCTTCTCTACATGCCTTGATTACTTCATTCAGAAACTTGTTCATTACCTCTGCTTGTCTACTAATCTGCTAATTATCTGATCACTATTTTAGACATCTCCCTTACTTGTGTCATCTATTAATGGTTCTACACTCTGAAATGTGGAAGAAGAGGAACTATTATATTATTCTTTGCACTAAAAGTGCTCAGAAAGTTTCCTTAGAATTTAAATACATATGGCAATCAAATCTGACAGAATATTATTGTTTTTTCCCTAATGCCAGTCATTCAAGATTAGAACCATTTAATTATGTTTCTAAGAAAATATATATGTTTATTTTTAAGTCATTTCAATGTTACATTAGTTGAAACTCAGAAGTGTGTAACACTGTTATTATTAGGGTTATTCAGAGCGTCTAATTCAGTCAATTAAATTTTTTTAGATATGGTTCACTGAACCAGAATTTTTTCGCCTAATTCTTCCTTTTACCAACGACAATATTACTGATTTCCTCAATTTATGTACAATATTAACCTATATTTTTTTAAATCTCCACTTTATTCCTCTAAAATTTCGAGAACTTCAAATACAAACTTTGTTTTACAATACAGAACTTACTTTAGTTACAACAGAGCCTAGAATAAAAGTTATAAAAATTGGCGAGATGAATTTGAAAAGCTGGTATACTCCACTCAACCTTGTGTAATGCCACTGTCCCAACTTAAAGTAAAAAATTCTATAATTCTCCAGGAATTGAATGATATAATTGAATTTTAGATTTAGACAATACATTTGAAGCTGAAATACCAAATATACTCTTTGATGTAAATATCATTGATTTTTCTGAATGGCCCTTCACTAGGGTTGCAAAGATAATTCAAACATTTAAATATAAGTAGATGGTCAGGATTGCGGTCAAAAAAGAAGAACAAATAGTTTAAAACTATTTTAATGTCCGACGTTTCGCCCCACTTGCCCTGCAAAGTTAAATGGCTGGCCACCTCCTCCCCACTCTTTCACTCTTCCGCTTCATTGTTGCCTTCTGTTCAACCGTTCACTTTGAACAGGTAGGTGGTCTTGATTTGTCTTTGCTCATTTATTATCATTTAATATTATTATTTTTATTTATATTTATTCTTTCAAGACGTTTATTTATTCTCTACTTTTTTTTTTTTTCCATGTGTTGTTTTTGTTTTATGTACATTTCCTGTACTTTTTTAACTGTATATTTTACGTATTTTTAAAAAAATTTTACTCTTGCCATTGCTACTTATTTTTATTCTTATCATTGTTTATTCAAGTTTATTTTATACTGATACTATTTTATGTCTTCCTTCCTTTTATTTATATATAATTTCTTATCACTTTATTTTTACATAATATTTATCCTAGCTTAAATTCCCTTATTGTATCTTATTGTTGTAATATTCTCAGTTTTCTTTTTTTTGTATCTTTTTAGCCCTGATGAAGCCCTGCAAAGTGGGGCGAAATGTCGGACATTAAAATAGTTTTAAACTATTTGTTCTTCATTTTTTGACCGCAACCCTGACCATCTACTCATATTTAAATCTTTACGGTCAACTATATATACAAATAATTCAAAGATATATTAAAAAAAATTCAACAAGGTCACATGCATGAAACAACTACCCAATTGAATTTGAAATCTTGACGGCAAATAAAAAACTGGATAATATATAGAAGGAGCAAAATTAATAACCAAAAACTGATATGACAATGAAGCTGTAATGGTAAGGAAAATATATTATTCTAAAAGTAAGAGAAGAATAATTTTCTTCTTCATACACAATGTAGTTCATTAACAGAGACCACTTAGTATGAGTGATTCAACCAACAGAGAGATTTTTTTATGTTCCATTACACTTATTTTTATATAAATCACTCATCACTCAAAGATCTTTTCCATCTATCACAATCAAGGTTGTACTTACTCAAACAAAACGACGTGCCAATCTCTGAATTCCTTTTGTATTAATTCCAATATGATAAAACAAACCACCAAGAATAAAGAAAATACAAAACAAACAAATAAGTTTGTATGTGTATGTATTGCAATAAAGGAAAATTAAATACTCCCAGCATTACAAAATTAACATAACATGCAAAAAGCTGACAAATAAAGATTAAAAAAAAAAAATAGTTGAGAATAACTGTTTACAGAGGAATGCTAAAAGTTTCACATGCGCAAAAATCAAAGGGATTTGTTATAAGAATCTAGAATCTCACCTGACAATGAAACAAGAAACCAGATTAGCATGTGTTTCAAGACCTGAAACATGTGTGCATAAACAAAGCTGTCAGCCACAAATGAGTGTATAATCAGTTACATCATAAATTGGTGAATTAAAAAGACCACCAAATATTAGTAGAAAGACCTGAAGGAAAAGCAATCAATGATATAATTATTACTATAATAGTATACATACATTAATTTACGGCGCAATGAATCAGGGTTTATTTCTAAATCTTCTGCTTTATTAAGTAAGTTTGATGCCATCTGTGCTAACACTATCAAACCATCTGAGGTTGGGTCTCCTTACTCCTCTTTTTCCATGAAGGACCTCCCAAGCCAATTTATCCCGAGTTTCACTGTTTTTATTATTACAACATGCCCTACCCATCTCAGCCTTCACAAACATTTCAATACATAAATCCTTGAAGAGGTCATTAATTTCAATTTGTTTTCTTTCTTTGCTAGGCATTACCTTCTTCCATTGGGCTAAAGAATCTTCACAATATTTTTCTCTCAAAAATGAGAGGTCTGTTTGTTTCAACCTAAATCAACTTAGTCAGCTTCAGATTCATAGCTGAGAAATTAGCGCATTAGCGAGTTTAAGAGTTTCACTTTGGTGTGATTGGTAATATACTTGATTTTTAAAAGTTCAACCATCCTAAAGTAGTAACTATTTTCTGTTGCTAATATGTGCCTAACATTCTGTGAAGTATCATTTTGTGATTTTACCTCCGAAGCAAAATAAATGAAGTATTGCACTCTTTCAAACTTGTACCCATCTATCTCAATGTAATCTTACTGATGCATCATCTCCTCCTACTTTCATATATTTAGTTTAATGTTCATTTATTTTTAATTCAAAACTTTTTGAAGCTGTGTCAAGTAGCAGAAAAGTGTCTTTTAATGCTCTTATAGATCAGGCAATTATATCAAAATCTTCAGCATATCCAAGCAATTGCAGATTCTTTCAAATATTGCACTAATGATTTGGACCTCTGTTTCTCAGACAGCTCAATCTTCAGCAAGGTTAAACAGCAGGCAAACCAATGCATCAACCTGCCATACTTCTGTACCAGAAACAAAATCCTGCATCAGATCTGATCCATTTGATCTGATTTTAACCAGGAGGTCAAGTTTTGGAGGAATACCGAGTTCATACAGTGCTTCATATAATTCCTTATTAATTACAATCATATATTATTGTTTATTATAATAATAATAATATATTATTATTACATATATGCAGTTAATAAAGATAAAAAAAACAGAACAAAACATACTTTCATGCCTTGATTATAACATACAAGATTATTCTATTAATTTGGAAAATACAAAACTATAAGCAGACAGGAATAAAATAGAAATTATAATGAGAGGATATGGTAAAAAATAAAAAAAAAAAGTGAAGTTAAATTAACAAAAAATAATGCAACAAAAACAACATATAGACAAATTTAAACAGATAACAGATAAACCAACAGATGAAAATAAACTTTAAAAAGTAAATTGAGAATCAACAACTACAAAGGGTCAATACTAGAGATAGTTAATCTATTCCTGAACTGAAACAACTAGTTCCCATCGCAGAGTGAGAGATGAACAACTCCAGAAAAAACAGAGGTAGCTCACCCATTGAATCTTTGTATGCAACAATTGAAAGGACTTTTTTTATCTCCGTCAATTATTATTTAGTTGTATTTATCATAATGTGAGCTTTAATACATATATGTACAAAATAGATATCGTTAATCGTACATTTATTATGAAGTGATGAGATTAATTATGAAATATACCTGCTCAATCAAGGTTTAATTGCTAAATGTATTAACTTTATAACAAAATAGATGGGCTTACTTGTGAAATAGGCAAGGGTAATCACAGAAGAGTAGGGAGCTTATCTACATTATAGAAGAAATTTATTTATAAATAGACCAGAGATAAAGTTATAATAATAATAATTAAGGCTTAACGAACCCAAAGCTTTGATGCCAATACCACCTATCGCTCGCTACATATATCTGTCCAGTGATACCCATCCAAACCCAAATTGACTACATCAGTCTTGACCCAATTCTCCCATCTATGTTTTGGTTTACCCCTTGAAAGTTAACCGTCGGGAGATAAAGACATAAGCAATATAAATCTGATCGCAGGTGAGTGACCATTAGAAGTAGCTGAAATGACCAAACCCATACTAATACTCTGTGTGAATGGAGATGGAAGGGTGAAAATCATATATATCTGATCTTAACACCTTTGATCAGTGTAATGCATAATCAAGAAAGAGCAGTCGACCAATTCCAGATGATCTATGAAGCAAGAGGTTTCATGGTTCTAGTAAGTGTTAGGAGTGATACCTCTGAACACTCCTTACTTACTTACTGGCTTTCTATTGGTTTGTTGATGCGATTCTTGTAATAATTAACTTGACAGGGATCTTTCCCAAGTAAGCAAAATTCATAAGGACAACCTTTATGTAACCTCCAACTGTCTCTTATCGTATCAGTGGTTCCTCTGATAGTAATTCTTTCCTAACTTTCCTATTAACATAGGAATTTTTAGGTAACCTCAAGGCTTCAATTAAACCATTTCAAGGCAAAATTCTCTTATCCACTTACAAATCTGCGTTTAAAAGAGTATTAAATATTTGAGTTCAATCATTTGAATAAAAAGGCAAGATCTTTAATGTTCAACGTATTTAAATTTCTTTACTGGTAAATACATTTCATTTTTTAATTTAAAAATCACTGAAAAATAAGCTAAAATTAATGCTACTAAGTTCACTGGTCGAGGAATGGATTCTAATCCAAACCCAGAATAGAGGTTAAACCCAGCTGTAGTCTACACATGCATATATATACAAACACAATAGAATTTACTTATAAGGAAGACTACTGTACCTAGGATCACTATTATCTTTTACACATTTTTTAAAACCATTTAAATTAAATGGAAAGATCCTCTTCTGAAAGCACCATTATTCCAACACCAAAGCACTTTTTGAGAATTCAAATATTAAAATTATTCAAAAAACCAAATTATTGAGTTGAATTATTTAATAAGAAAAACTGAACAATTGATATTAATCATCATTTTCAACACTTTATATACAAATGCCAGTATCCATAATCCAATTGAACATTTTACCATTAAGAATTTCCGCTCGCCAACAATCCCCAAAAAGCTATTAAAGCATGTTGATAGATGATCAATGGTAAAAGACCGACAATGTACCATTAATAACACTCAACTTTGGATCATCAGAATGATTTTTATCATTTTCATTTATACCTTTGGTCATTGATCACCGTTACAGGACGTTGTTTTGATTCAAGATAAAAGATGGTACATTATTTTAGATAGAACCTCATAAAGTTTCCAGATTTTTTTAAATTGAAAAATGGCATTACACATTATACACCAATAAACAGAGATCAATGACCTTCCCAATTTTATTGGTGGGATCAATTCCTGGGCAAATTTGAATAAATTAAGACTAAAAGCTACGAAAACGCAGGCCATTATCATAGGCTCCAATTCCCTCCTCCGATCCAATGCCACCTAATCTGATCTTAAGACTAAATGATTACCCCATCACCTTCAGTTCTACTATTAAAAACTTTGGTATCACTTTTGACTAAACCCTATCCTGGAAAACTCACATTACCCGAATTTCCTGAGCCAATAACTACACTTAAATTATTCTAGTACTCCCGATATCTACTCCCAAAACCTATACATAAGCACCTTGTATCCTCACACATTTCCCCCACTTTGACTATGGCTATCAACTATATGGTGGCCTCTCGATTTTACAGGAAAACAGATTGAAGTGAATCATGAATTCTTTTTTAAGATTTGCCTTCAGTACTTCGAGGTGTTCTCATGTTTCCTATTTCTATGGTGAGGTAAAGTGGCTCTTCTCTTTTAACAGCAGACAATATTTCCTCGGATGTTACCTATACCAAACCATCAATTCCCAGCACTCTAAATCTTTAGTCTCCTGCAATTCAAATCCTTTATTCACCCACAGGAAAATTAAAAGGATATAGGAAACTAGATCCCTCTATATCCCTGATCACAAAACTAAAACATTCCTGTTTAGACCGCTCCACTGCCCTCTGGAATTTCCTCCCCACTAATATCCGCCATGCCTTTTCCCTGTCTTCATTCAAATCCTTCCTTTTCCGATTCCTTCTCACATTACAAACTGACACTGTATAATAATAATACCAAACTTAAGAATGGAATATGGATTAGAGTTGAATAATCTTTTTGGTATGAATTGATAATTTTTATTTTCTTTTTTTCTGAATTAAGTACTTCTTTTATTTTTGATTTGGAATAAGAATTTATTTATGTATAAGATAACATTGTATAATATTATTAGTAGTTAACAATTTTCTACATATGAATTGATTATTTTATTTTTACTTTGTACTTATTTATTTTTAATTGAAAATTAAAACTACTTTTATTTCACTTATGTATTTATATTTATTTGCATTGAAGGAAGATTATAAATTATATTTTAATTTTTTTTTTTGTTTCTGGTTAGATTATGTTTTTTCTTAAAATAATAGTTATAAGTTTTTTTTTTGTGAATTTTATGTTATTCAAAAGTGACACAAGTTATTCAAAAGTGACAAAAGTGAAGTTTATGTTATTCAAGAGTAAAATTGATATTCTATCTATCTATATACATCCTATTTTACCTCCACTATCAGTCCTCTCAGACTTCATTAGGAAAATCAAAAGGTTTGTGACAAATCAATAATAGGACTTAACTTGGTTGCTTTAAAATAGACATGACTTCTTACTTTCCCATGGCATGTATCAGAACCAATGACATAGTTTAATTATTTGTTTAAGGAAGACATTCTTTAAGTCAGTAAGCAGGTCTATCTCTTGTATTCCAAAATGGAATCAAAAAACAAAGGGTAAGATTATGAAAATGGATACTTGGTTCTCAGGAATTCTAGCGCCGGCGATAGATGAGGTGGGTATTCAAAGATAAACAATTAAGAAGTCATAAGAACAGTTTAAGGGTAGCGATGGTGTTAGCCACAGGTGTTCCAGAGATTTTTAACAAAGCTATGGAAGCGAATAGAGAGCTCATTTCACAAAAGTTAACTATAAGGAAGGAATTAGAATTGATGAGACTTGGTTTGGTTTTCTCTATTTTACTGCAACTTATAATTTGTTGCCCATTGTTTAAAGCTAAAAATGATGTCATCTTCCAGGATAAAAGTTACTCAATTATGTTGATAGAGTAGAAGATTAAGTATATATTTTTGAACAATCTATGTATTTTCAACAGTGCATTTATAGAATACAAGAACAAGATTTCTAGGAAGTAATAACTGTTAATTATAAATACCTGTTGTTAATTGATTAATGTTGTGTGTTCCCAAATTTAAAGCAGAACCATAATATTTTTTTGGCTTTCTTGAACTGCATCCATGTTCTGGTAAACACAGGGAATCCTCAGACCTCGTTTTAATGAGGGAAAAGTCAACTATGCCTGTAAAAGAATTGTAAGTTTTATTATAAATTTTCAAATAAATTCGTTTTCAGTTCATTAAAAATAAATTAACACAAAAACAATTTTATGAAATAAAAGCTTTACCAAACAATGATACCTTAGATAAAATTATCGTTGGAATATTATTTATAAATATATTCAGAAGTAAAAAATAATAAAACCAAATTTGTTTAGTTAAAAAGACAAATTAAAAAAAACACAAAACAAAGAATTTAAACCAGAATGCAACTGGTGGATCTGTTGGATCCAGTAACATTATTTGCCTAATGTTAGTACCATAGCGTATGAATATTGTGCATTTATTATACTATTTGTTTATTTATATATAAATGAATTATACAACCTAAAAAATAAAATACTAATGAGTTTAGAACACCAAAATGTAAGACAAATTAATATTGCTATGAGTCTCTAATAATCCACCTTTCAACACTGTGGATTAAAAACAATTTTATTGACATAACAATGCACTTTGTGGATAAATAACATTTATTTGATCATTTGTAAGTGAAATAAGTATTTTTAGTTTTTGGATTGTAAATTTATGTTTTTTGACACATGCATAAGAGTATTTTTCTCATCACATCTTTATTTTGAAAATGGTTGTTCTGATATGACAACTACAAGGAATGAAATATTTAATCTAATATTTTATTAAGTATTTATATGGATGGTTGCACATCCAATAAATATACTGCGTGATATTTTACATCACTTATTAAATAAAATCAAAAAATGTTTACTGTTATACCAAAACAGAACAGAGACATTGGAAATTCAACAATTAAAAATTGAAAAATATTAAAAAGGTTGATTAATAATATGAATTTTCTTAAATCATTAAAAAAACAATGTTTTATTTTAACGATATAAGAAAATTTATATATTTTGTATGTAAAAAGTAATAATATATTTGATAAATCTAAATTAAGAATTACTTACTATTTATAAATAATTCTTTTGAAAGAGGATTATCAAACGTTTTTATTGTCATAATAATGCATTCTGTGAATAAATAAAATTTATTTGATCATTTGTAAATGAAATAAGTATTTTTAGTTTTTAGATTGTAAATTTATATATTTTGAATATTTGAACATAAAAATAATTTTTTTTAAGAAGCCGGAACAATGGATTGAAAATCAAAAATATGCCAATCTCCATACACTGGCAATTGAAAATATATTATTGCAGTGAAAATGTTATTTCTTACGTCTACTCAGTAAAATAAGTTTTTAAAGGCTTAAAAACTAATTAATAATTTTTTTAATATAAAAAGACAGCAAGTGATGATTAAAAAGAAAAAATACTTTAATTTTTTCTATATTATAAGCCGGTGCCACACACTAATCAAGTGGACCTAACAGTTTCTTCTCAGAATGTAACCATGACAGTGAATTATTTTATAGTGATCATGATCAATTAAATGTTCAAACTAAATTATTTAAAACTATTTCAAGTCAAGTTATGAAGTGGAACTTAAAAAAGAAGTCATTTCAAACAGCCGTGAACATCAATCAAGATCTAACCACAAGTATATTATGGAAATTACAAAATTGTATTTAATGTGATCTAATATTTAAATTTATGTTTATATTTATCTTTTAATTTTAAATTGTTTTTGTTTTGTTTTATATATTGTTCAACTATCAATCAAATTTTTTCATTAGGGCAAATCTTGCTGAAAAAATTGGATAGTTCATCAGCTTTATATAGATTTTCAAAAAGGCTTACAATTCTATTGACAGCCAGAAGCTGTACAATATTCTAATTGAACAGGGAATACTAAAGAAGTTAGTAAATCTCGTACGGATGTGCATGACCGAAACGTTTAATAAGGTATCAATCGGTAATCATTATTCTGAGAAATTCCAGGTCCAGTCGTGTTCAAAACAAGGTGATTCTTTATCACCTATCTTATTTAATCTAGAACTAGAATACATCATTAAAAGTATGATGAATACCGAAAAGGGTTTAACTTTGGGTGGTAAAATACCGGTGCCTGGGTATGTAGATGATTTGGTATTATTGGGTGATGACAAAGAAACTATAGAACTAAATACAACCACGCTAATAAACTCCAGTAAGGAACTAGGTCTTGAAATAAATATGGATAAAACAAAACACATGGTTAGCAGTAGAAATGCAAGTAATTTCGGTGATATAGATATAGGAGGAAATACGTTTGAACAGGTAGATAGGTTTAAGTATTTAGGTTCTATGGTAACTAGAAAAAATGAAATTGATGAGGAAATAAAAGCTAGGTTGAAGGCGGGAAATGCTTGTTATTTTTCAATTTCGAAACTGTTTAGCTCGCGCCTTCCATCGAAAAACTTAAAAATTAGAATTTACAAAACTATTATCCTTCCTACTGTTCTTTATGGATGTGAGATGTGGCCTCTTACACTAAGGGATGAACAGCACCTTAAGATTTTAGAAAATAAAGTATTACGCAAAATATTCGGACTGAAAAAGGATGAATTAACGGAACAATTAAGAAGATTACTTAACGCTGAATTAAGGGACCTACACCCGGTAAATATAATTCCAGTTATAGCATTGCGGCGAATAGGATGGGCATGTAAGGTTGTAGGGTTTAGTAACGAGCGGATCCCTAAAATGTTAATAATCACTGAACCAACGGGAAAACGTTCGAGGGGTAGACCGAAACATAGATGGGAGGATTGCATTAAAAAATATTTAGTGGAATTGGGTTTGGAGGGACATCACTGGAAGGATGTATGCAGAGAGCGTTTAGTAGTATTGGCATTGAACCTTCGGGTTCGTTAGGCTTTTATTATTATTATTATTTGTTTTATATAAGAAATTTCATCTCTTATATAAATAACCAATGCTTTTTCTTATAGCCATATATTCCAAACATTTTCTGATAATAATTTTAAACATTTAATTTTGTACTAATATTGAATTAATAAAAATTTGTAATCAGATGTGTTATTTATGTAACGCTTCCATAGTAAAGAAGAGAAGTAAATACAACATAACCTTAGTATAAAGAAAGAACATTACATTTAGATAATATAATTTTTAATTAATATAAACACTACAATATTTTAAAAATTAAAGAGTCAGTTTCTATTTTAATTCAAATATTTAGTTTTTTATTCATTAACAACTGAAGTTCGCATTTTTAAAATAATGGCAAATAAACACATAATTGAACGTCAATACTGTCTATTTTTTCCATTGAAAACAACTCAAATCATAAATACTCAAGCACTACCCGTCTCTGTTATAACCCAAGTTAGACAATGAAGTTAATAGGCTCAACTCAAAAAAAGTGGAAAACATACACAACCCAAAAATGTTCAGAAAAAAATTGTTTTATTTAATTAAATTAAAAAAGGAGGATCAGATAGTGTAAAACATGAATCACTAAGACACAAAACAAAATAAAAAAATTGTAAAAAACTTTTGAAGGAGACACATTATTATTCCTAAAAAAGTGTAAAACTTCAAAATAGTATATATAGTCTAAGAGTTCAAGAGGTGAAAAAAGGATGTTATTTCCCCAATTTTCTATTATTTTAATGTAAACTGTAAATAGATATGAGTCCATATAGGTGAATCTGCCAACCATAGTAAAGGGAAATAAAAAATGTTGGCTGTTCTAGAAGTTATAAAAAATTCATTTTTGAGTTCTATCAAGAAAATAAAAAATTTTGTGTTACTTTCTGTTAGAAAAAGATTAAATTTTTATCTGGACTATATTAAGAATACAGTAATGTCATTAAAAGTAAATATTCAAGTATTTAAGGTTCCTAAATAAGGAAAAATCAGTATTTTGTGAACATCGTGGAAACTGTTTCTCCAATTAAAATAAAGTTAACTAAATTCAACTAGCTTTAATTTGGGTACTAATAGACATCTACCAATAATCTGTAACAATCAAGTAAAGCCAACCAGGGCCAATCTGTTAATAAAGTAGGAATATTTTAGCAAATTCTCTGCTCTAAATGATGCTATTATTAAGTTATTTAGTGTCATAGTTGATTCTAAGAATATGGAACCCTGAATGAAAAATTAGTTTTTTGTAAAGTTTTGAAATGGCCGCCAATTTTTATTCTTCCACCTATGGTTGGGAGTCATTAATATAGTATATACATTCATAAAATATTTTTTACATGCACGTACACACACCCATGTGGAGTTGCTAGTCTACAGGGGGATTCTCACCAGATATGGTGGGAACAGGGGAAATAAAATACCCAAATAGACTAAAACTAGACACAAATCCAGGCGCGATGGATTCTAGAATAGACGGGATACTGGTTAGCGTCTGTTCCTGCGGTTACAGGTGGCTGTTTCAAACCTGACAGGAGGTATAAAATGAGAATTTCTGAAATCACTAATGATAGAAAATAATATCAATTGTGCTAAGTGCAGGGACATGGAACCCCAGTACCAATGTTGAAAAGAATGCAAAAGCAGGTTACCTGGCATAGTTATCTGACAACCGCAGTGCTACTATGGTGGAAGACTAAGCCATAGTAGCATCAAATACTACAAGACTAAGTACTTCAGAGGTGATGCAGAACCTTGGGCACAACTTTAATGAACTTCTCTCTTTTAATACTAGGAGGGCTAACGTTCACAGTGAGATAAGGAGTTATTCCTGTGAAATCTAATCTTACTTTGAAAAGTATGAAACAGCTGCTCTCCCTATCAAAACTGCAGATAGCCACAAAAACAAAAAGAGGTAAGTTCACCAAGAAAGAATGCTGCTAACCTTAAACCTGAGGGGACAGTTACCACATCTTCTTTAGCAGGCAGTAAGAGGAAGAATACCAAGAAAATAGTACAACCCAATGTAGATCAAGCTGTGCACCATAATGTAGATTGCTCCCAAAGACTGGCAGTTCAATGTAAGGAGCCACAATAAGAACATTGGCAAGAATATACAAAAGATCGAGGAAGAAACCTCACCTTAGGCCTCCGAGGCCTGATGCCGTAATTGTGAAGAACCAGAGAGCCAGTCCTGAACAGAGGTCCTGCAAAAGGTAAGAGAAGATCCGACGAAAGTAGAAATGACCTCTTCAATAACTAAGGTACGTAAAATTAATAAAGGCGATCTTCTTCTGCAATTGGACCATAAGAAAGAGCATCTCTGGCTACAGTGAAAAGCTCAATGGAGAGAGTGCTTGGCAAAGGGACAGAAGAGTCCCGAGTTTTCGAACTTTGAGCTTTGGATGCTCTACCACCAAAGAGGAGGTTGGGGTGGCCTTAAAACCTCTCCTGGCTGAAGAGTCAGTGCCCATCACAGCAGTAAGATTCATGGAAGCCTATGGAAGTGTGCAAACGGCAGTTATTTCACTGCCAGTTCTCCAGGCTAGGAAGGTCATGGCTCAAGGTATGATACGAGTAGACCAGGTTGTTAGGCATATACGTGAGAGTTCCAAAGTGTTTCTGTTGCTGGGAGTATGGACACATAGCTCGGAATTGTGTTGGAAAGGATAGGACCTCCTTATGTTGAAACTGTGGTTAAGCAAGTAACAAAGCTACTGATTGTGAATAGAAACCTCAATGCGCATTATGTGTGGGAAATGAAAATGATGACCACCCCCAGTGGAAGTAAGTAGTAAGAATCCAGCTTTCCGTTCAGCACTGAAAACCATGACGCAAGTCCAACATCGCAGATGAGGATACTTCATTGAATTTGAACCACTGTGAAGCTGCTGCTGTTCTGTTTGACATACTATTCTCTGTGAACGATACAAAAATCTGGATTGCAGCTTGTGAGTATCCAATGTTAGTGGTAAAGCTACTATTTGGGCTTGTGCTTCCCAAGCTATTCAGGAAGTAAATACTTTATCGCACTCTGGTTTTGTTTAGATGAAGATCAATGACGTGTATATCTTTTCTGTTATGCCTATCCCAGCATCACAATTGAAGACTTTGTAGGATCGCATTGTCTTAAAAGCTAGTTGCCATTAGCCAGCTATAAATGCTGGTGATTTCAATGTATGGGTAATGGAATGGGGAAGTAGGATAACAAGACAACATGGTGAAGTTCTTCTGGAAGCTTTTGCACAAATAAGTGATATGATCCTTATGAACACTGGAACAAACTGACATTCACTAGAGCAGAATGATCATCTATTATAGATTTGACTTTTGTCAGTGATCACCTGCAACAGAACACTATTTGGAAGGTTTGTGGATTTTATACCTACGGTGATCACCAGTCTCTCTCGGTTACACTGGATATGCCTACAAGAAAGAAGAATTGTCGATGGAGAACCATTGGCTGGAACACAAAAACCGTTGTCCGTTCATTCCCTGTAATACTAGAGGATGAATGTGAATTGAAAGAGTCAGCCGAGGAAAAGGCATACTGATTTCTTTTATACCAAGAGCTTGTAATGCAGCTATGACATGTTCAAAGCCTGGTAAACATCATCCCCCAGTATACTGGTGGACAGATATTACTGCCGATCTTCGTTGGTGTAGCAACCAAGCAAGATGTTACCAGTGAGCAAGACGTCTTCCAGAGTTTAAGAAGGCTAGAAGGAACCTCTGAGGAGCCATCAAAGAAAGTAAATGATGCTGCTGGAGAGATCTTTGCGATGAAATGGATGCAGTCTCATGGGGTAGGCCTTATAAAATAGTGCTTAAGAAATTAAGTAAAGGCACAATGTAGCTCCCCATGAGAATGAATGTTGTGAACAATATTGTCAGCACATTATTCCTGGAACAGGTGAATACTATTGGATGTATAGATAATATATACAACTAATTTTCCACAAATCACGCAGAAAGAGATGGAGGACATCGCCTTAGACCTACAACTTGGTAGAGCACCAGGATTGGACGTAATTCCAAATTTGGCTCTTAAGATGGCTCTCAGAAAATGGCTGGATCTTTTCATCAATCTCTTCAATTCCTGCATTCATGAAGGCTCATTTCCGAAACCTTGGTAGAGACAGCGTCTTGTACTTATTCCAAAGGTTAAAGGAAGACTGGAAGACCTGTCAATCTATCGTCCAATTTGTTTATTGGATACTACGGGTAAGGTATTTGAGAAAATCCTTTCCCACATGCTACAAGAAGTTTATGGAGGGAGTAAATGGCCTCTCAAGGGCTCAATATGGATTTTATAAAGAGTATTCCATGTTAATCGAGACAGAGGCCCGTACAGCAATTGCAGGAGAGGTGCTAAGTGCTGTGCAGCAATCATCACACTGCAAGATGGACCTATATATTAGATTTCCTAAAGATTATGGCGGTGCCAGTCAATCTTATGAGAGTTCTAACAAACTACTTTAGGGACAGAGTTCTGTTATATCTTTTAGACATAGGCCAAAGGAGATACAAGGTAACTTGTGGTGTCCCACAGGGCTTCGTACAAAGGACCTCTTCTGTGGAACGTCATGTACGATGCAATTCTCAAGATGACAATGCCAGAGGAAGCCAGTTGTGGGTTTCGCAGATAATTTAGTGGTAGTGGCGGCGAAGTACTTGGTAAAAGTTACCCTCATTGCCAACCAGGCTATTGCTACGGTACGAGGATGGCTGTCTTCAGTAGGCCTATAGCTTAAAGATCACAAGACAGGGGCTCTCCTAGTCACTAGCAGGAAGCAAACCGAGACTATCACTATCACAGGTAGGCACGAGATTTGTTCTCAACCCTATTTAAAATACCTAGGAGTTATGATTGATGTAAATCTCCTGTTTAATATTTACATGGAGTATATCAGCGCCAAATCCTCCTTAAGAGGTTGAAAGCAGAAGAGAGGGCTGGATGGAAGGCTTGACTAGCAAGGAAACATGAAAACCATGCAAAGAGAACAATGAGAAAACACTCAAATACTTCGCTCCATGAACTAATGCCTAACAGCAGTCTCATGGAGAGAAATGAACAAATGTAGTAAGGTGGTTTTAGTGGGTAAAAATCCCACATATGGATAGGTATAGGCCTATCCATATCTTTTGAAGATTTCTACCAACCCTCGTTTAAAAAAACAAAATAAAAAACACACGCACGCTTATCATATAAATAAAATGGCATTGTTGAGATCAAACATTTCAAAATAAAAATCACAGAAAAGGAACAAAATTAAAATAATGAAGCTATTAGGGTGTTGAAAGAGAGAAAACAGGAAACTTCACATAGCATGGTTTTCATTAAACAAGAATTTCTGAGAAACATATTACTCATATTATGATGGATATGACTGTATACACTAACTAATTAAAAAAAAAAAAAATTAAGATTTTATGTTTAATACTCACAGTTTTTTTGTGGCTGTAGCTGAGACATAGCACAAACATCTCCAAGGCTACGAATATTTGATGATGAGCTGTAGCAACTATCCTCACTGTCATCGTCTTTAGATTTTAGAGTAATAGTTGAATTAAAATTAGACTCTGAATCATATGGAAGATTTAAAGGATCGTCTAATTTATTATTCATATTATCCTCATTAGACATCAGATTTTCAATATTATTAGCAATTACATTAATGTTATCAGTGCTAAACTGTTCAGCATTAGACTCATCAAATATATAAGTATTTTCTAATGTACTTTTTGGTTCTAATTCTTGAATTGCATCTGCAGTTTTGCCTATTTCAGTATGGGAGGTGGAGATTATAGTAGTCGTATTTAAATGTATGTCATTTATTTCTTCATTTAACAATGACACATTATAGGTGTTGTTAACTTGATCTTCCAGTGTGCTATTAGCATCAATACGCTGTTCATTTTCCAGAGTAATTGATAATTCATCTGTATTGGTACGAACTAATCTCTTAGGAGGAGTGATACATGATTTTGGATTAATGGGGTTGGGAATACTTTCAGGAGTTAAAGAAATCTGTTCTGCATTAGCACAAACCAATTTCTTAGAAGGTGTAGAGACTAAATTGGGGTTAACAGGTACAGGAATATTTTCTGGCGTAATCGTTATTTCTTTTACATTAGCATGACCCAATTTCTTTGTAGGAGTAGAAACTGAATTGGGGTTGAAATTAAACTTAGAGAAAACTGAGCAATCGGATGATGATGTACTATATGATATTATTGAAGTATCCATAAACTCTTTAGGAGCTGATATGTTAGCAATTAAGGTATGCTCACTAATATTCCATAAATTAGAACTACTTTTCTGTGTAGTATCCTGCACTTTGTCAATTGACTTCTTGGTAACAAAATTCGTGGATTCATCAATTGTTAGTTGTGTAACCAAATTAGTACCATCTAGTTCTACTTTGAGAACATCATTGTTACAATTGAGATTAATTTGTGCTGACTGAATAGGCTGCTGCAAAAGAAGAAAAGATTGTTTAAAAAATTACATCCAAAATAACAAAAAAATACTTTTTTTATGAAATAAATTTGCTATTTATTTATTTCAACCTAAAATTAGCTCAAAAACATTGAGTGAAATGCGGAAATACAAGAAATTATCACAGATGTATGATGTAGGTAGCCTGTTAACACATTTTTGAGGCATTTTCTTAGCATATTATTCTCTTTTAGTT
>NW_027111282.1:451888-462837 GCF_000696795.3 Halyomorpha halys | reverse complement strand
TTAATTAAAAAAAAATAAATGATTATTTATTTTTTTAAAGTCTATTTGAAATAATTAAATAATCATAAATCTGCTGTGAATCCAATGAATCAAAAATTGTATTGCTTAGTATCATTGCATAATGAATACCAGTCTAATTTTGTGTGTTTTTAAAGAACATTAAAAATCTAAGAGCTTTAATTTAATTTTTATAGCTGCACTGTAAGCATCAGTAGATATTATACAGACATAAAGGTAATACAGGGAGCAGAATTTGGTACAGATCACTTCCTATTGATAGCTGACACAGAGGTTATGGTACAATGAGCTTCCTAAAATAAATGAAAATATAGATGCTAGGGTGCTAAGAGATGAAGAAAAGCAAGATCAACATAGGAACCACCTAGCACACACTCTGGTAGAAATAAATATTGACCAGAAAATAGACTCATTCAGTATGCAGACCAAAGAAATACCCCTGAGCACAGCAGGAACAATATGCAGGAAGAAAAATGTCAGTATTAGCTTGAAAAAAAATCACTGGTGGAACAAGGCAGTCCATAATGCAGTTAAAGAAAAGAAAGAAGATTGGAAGAAATACATAAAGGGAAAGATGGAAACTCAAGGCAAATTTATGTTCAAAACAGGAATGGAGCCAAGAGGATTGTCCAAGCTTCCAAAAAGTAAGTGTGGGAAGAACTTGAAGGAGAGCCACCAAGAAAACATGAGAACATTCTGGAACACTATTAAATCCCTCACAGATAAAACTGGAAAACAACTGTTCACCATCAATATCAGGGGAGGAAACAATATTGTAAAAGAGGAAGATATCCTTGAAACTTAGCGAGCCTATTACCAGGCAAGGTTCTCTGTGAAAGAATAAAGGGGAGATGGGATCTAAGAAGACAGCGTAGCAACAGTTAAGACAGCCTGAACACTCATCCAGACAACATAGACAAACACCATTTAGGAGGATGGTATACAGCAGTATCTGGATAAAGCTAGGTAAATAAGCTGAAATGAAATTGCACCAAAGCTTATTAAACACGGAGAAGATGTGGTTAAAATGTTCTAGAGCCTGTTTCACAGAACTTAGATAGAACAAATAATACCAAAGGAGTGGGAGGATAATATTATCATATCCATTAATAAAAATTGAAATCTAACCCTATGTGACAACTACAGACCAATCTGTCGGTTCTCAGTGGTATATAAGGTCTTTTTGTATGGTTGAGGGAAACTTTGAGCAGGGACAAGCAGCATTTAAACCAATTAGGCATACCCAGGACCACATTCATATAATGCAGATAAATTTTTGTTTGAAACTACGTATGATTCTTTCAGATTCATGCATAAAATAAATGAATTAATAATAAAAGAAATAATATTTATTCCTTACAGTATTGAGTAAAGTGGAATTTCCTGCAACCTTTGATAAGTTCTCTGCACCAATCTTTTTTTTGCTGGGTTGCTTTAATTTTGTCCTCCTATTTTCAGAGTTACACTTCGCTTTTTGTAGAGAAAATGTGTTATTTATACGATCACCTGCCAAAAACAATAGTAAAATTGTTACAAAGAGTTTTTAAATACAAACATAAAATTTAATGGAACATCGTTGATTGACCATGTGTAATTAATAAAAGAAGGAAGTTTGGGTGTAGGGAAAAGAACAGCTCAAATAGTACAAAAACTATTTAATAGGAGCCAATGTTTCACACCAGTTTATAGGACTTCATCAGGGCTAAAAAAAGATACAAATTACTAAACTTATGTAAATAGTGTAAGAGAATAAGAGGACATGAAATAAAAAGCAAACTAAGATGGGGCTGACAAATTATGAAAAAAAAGTATGTGTGAAAAATTATGGAAATTAACTAAGTGAATGAAGAAAACAAAAATAAGATGTACAGCGATAAGTATAAAAAAAATAAATAAATTACAGTATTAGACATAAAATAAATAGGAGAAGTAATAATATATAGAAAATTAGATATAAGATAAATATAGAACAGACTACTCATTAAAAGACAGACAATTAAGGAAATAAGATAAGAATTAATAAAGCTAAAGAAAAAAGGAAAACAAAGAACAAATCGACAACCACCTTTTGTTTTGGAAGAAAGTCACAGTGGGGAAGGCAGATGAGAGACAGATGCAGGAGTGGTGGAATTAGATGGTTAAAAAATGAAAAATGTATAAAAGAAATGAAATAAAAGAAAAATATATTAAATTTTAGATATTCTCCCATACCCTTAGTCTGCATTTCATTTATCTCACATTTTCACCTTGTTTTTACATTTATTGTAATATAATAACTGCTCTTTTATTACATAAATATAAACACCTTTGTACCTCTCTTCAAGTTAAAATATATTATTTTTTCTTCTTTGAATATATACTATCTTTATTGTATTATCCATTGTTTTGATTCTATTGCACTTATTATATTGCATCTATATCATCTTCATTTTATTATTTCTTGGAATGTATCATCTTTTGCAAAGAACATTGTGCTGCACAGAGACTAATCTTTCCCTTTGAATAATACGTCAAACAGTCATATGTGATGAATTTACTTCCTCTGCTAATCTCACAGAACTGGTTCTGGGATTACAACAGAATTGTTCAGTCATCTCCTCTGCATTTTCGTGCTCGCTTTTATTCTGAGTCTCAACAGAATGATCCATGGTCCCTTAGATGTTGCTGAATGGTGCTAAACATAGTAGGACCAAGAACATCCCTGTTGGGGAAACGTGACTGATATTCTCTCGGCAATGCACAATGTTCTCTGTGTCCAGTTCACACGATGTTTAGCAACAGTTATCAATATCTAAGAAAACATGTTTTTGACAAGGCCGTAGGCAAGTTCCTAATATTTCTAGAGAGAGACTATCAATGCGGAACTGCCAGGCCCCCAGCACCCAGTCGTCAAATTTTACAAAATGAGGAAGAAAAATAAATCTAATATGGCAGACAAAGGTGCTGGAATAGTATCGAATCCACAGAGGGCCAATAAAGCAGACCATAGTCGTCGGCAAGAACAATATCAATACGAGGTTGCACAATACACCTATTACAATAAAAGGAAAAAAGTAGAGCAAAATATCATGAATGCCGATGCTCCTAAGCAATTGACAGAATTGAGTAAGCAATACTACATTTATCAGGGCCACTAACCTTTGGCGTAACTATAGAACAGGAGAGATAAAGAACAAGACTTTGTTTGCAGCAAAGTGGAGGACATTTTGAATACCTGTTATCTTAAATTTTAATTATTTTACTTCCAGTAAATTATCTTACTATGCAATGTTTTACTGCAAACGTCATTTAAATTTCCTATCTACTTCAAACATGTTTCAAAATCTTATGCTTCAATTGTCAACACCATCTGTTTTTAATTACAGCACTGCTCCCCTACCCTTCATCATCCATATTTATTTTTAAATTCCATTTTACATTTGATTACAACTTGAAAGGTAATCACAAAAGTGAGTATACAGTCGGAAAGCTTACTAAAATGAGAAGTTCTTATGCAATTTGCAAAGCTCAGGCTAAAAAAGTTATTTCTGTAAGATAAATGCAATAAAATTAGAACAATTGATACAAAAAATATAATATAGAGAAGAAAAAGAATATATACAAACCTGAAGAGAAGTATAAAGGTGTTCATATTTATATAATAAAAGAGCAGTAATCATAATACTATAAATGTAAATAAAAAGTGAAAATGTGGGATAAATATTAAGTACAGTTTAAAGATATGGAAGGATATCTAAAATTTAATATATTTTTCTTTTAATTCACTTTTTTTATATAACTAATAATTTGTTTTTTTATTTTCCTTTTTTCTTGACCTCCATTAATTCATATCTTATTTCCTTAATTTTTTGTCTTTTAGAGTGCACACTGTTTATTCTATATTTCTCTTATTATTTATTAATACTTCTCCTGTTTTTTTATGTCTAATACTTTGATGTATTTTTTTTTTTATTTATAATTATCACAGTACATCTTATATTTGTTTTCTTAAACTTATTTTGTTGATTTATATATTTTTTCACATATTTTTTACACAATTTGTTAAACCCACTTTAGCTTAATTTTAATTTCATGGCATCTTATTCTCTTACACTATTTGCATATGCTTAGTCATTTGTATCTTTCATTAAACATGATGAAGTCCTACAAAGTGGTGGAAAACATTGGCTTCTAATAGTTTTTATACTATTTAAGCTGTTTTTTAGAACCTGGACCATTGTCCATTTATATAATTAATTATGATTTTAATCAGCAGAATATGCATTTACTTAAACATTTGTCAAATTTTTAAATAAAAGCTAATAGGCAGATTATAACTTACTTTTTACAATCATTTTTAGTAACAAAAAAACAAAAAAACAATTTTAACTCAAATAACAACTCACTTCTTGAGTTAACTTCAGGATGTACAAGTGCATACTTATCATCGACAGCAGAATTCCAACACAGGAAGTATGATAGATCAATTATTGTATTTGGATCACTTTCATGCAGACAGTATAGCCTGAAAAGCAACAATGAAAGATAAAAGTTAAATTTGAAAATATAAAGTATTAAATTTAAAAAAACAAAACATTAATTTTGGTTTTAGGATTAGTATTTATAACTAGGAGTACCATCAAATAAGAATTAATATTAGATTTGAACACCACATTTATGAAAAAACTAATCATAATTTAATTAAAGAAAAAAATAGTAACATGGAGCTGGAGTTGTGAAGTGATGATCTGTTACTATGATGGCTCCCAAATAGGAGAATCATAATGCGGATTTTTGAATCATTTTAAAATGATAACCTAAAAGTTGGGCATATGGAGAGCCAGGCTACATTGGAGAAAAACATACTGATCCAAGAACATATCTATTCCATGGGCAGCTAAGGAGAACCCAATAGATAAAGTATCAAATATTTGAATACATTAACAAGTATTTGATAAATATATTCATCGATTTAATTGATCACATCAATTCAATACGACAAATCATTAAAATATTTATATCAAGAAAACTAATAATTTTTGGAAAATAATTATTATTATGGATAAAAGAGAAAAATGTTCATTGTTTTAAAACTGTGAACTTAAGTAAATACTTAAGTAATGTATTATATAGGTGAATAAATTCTTAATACCTCAAGAATAACACATGCAGAGAATACTGAAACAGAGTTTGTGGAGGCAGAAATATGAATAATTAAGTCATTTTAAGAGTGTGTGTTTTTTTTTTTTTTTTTTTACAAGGGGGGGGGTGGAAATCTACAAAAGATAAGCCCATGCCTATCCGTGTGTGGGATTTTTACCCACTGAAACCAATGCCCTACACCTGTTCATTCCTCTCCACGGAACCGCCACTAGGCATTACTTCATGGAGGGAAATGACTGAGTGCTGCCTCGCTTTCTTCGTATGGTTTTCACGTTTCCATGCTAATCATGTCTTCTAGCCCTCCTCTCTTCCTGTCTCAACCGCATGAGGACGACTATGGTGAATCTCTTCACTGCGTTCCAGTGCTGGTCTGAGAGTGGATATAGCTCACCATAAATTTTTTGGTGTGATGAGTTCTCCACACACTCTCTCCAATTCTCTTCTTTCTGCAACAAAGCGAATGCAAGTGAAAAACATGTGCTACGCGGTTTCTTCGACAGTCAGGCATCCAGGGCATTCTGCGGTGTTGGCCAGTTTGAAGCGGTACTGGTAGGTTCTAAAGCAACCATGTCCGGTCAAATATAGGGTAATGTAAAAATCCACCTCACCATGTTGGCGGCCATACCACGTGCCCACATCAAGTATTAAACTGCGAAACCACCTGCCGGAATCTGCAGCCTCCCAATGCTGCTGCCACTGGTCAATGGTTCGATGGTTGAACTTCAGGAACCTTTTTTAATGTGATCCTCTGTTGACTTCATATGTAATTCGCGATGCAATTGGCTATTTCTTATGAACCAAGGAGCATTAACTGCGATTCTTAAGACTTTATTTTGAAAAGATTGTAGTTTTTTTCTTTACGTGAAGGATGCCATTCTCCAGACTTCACAGCAGTACACAGCCTGAGAATTGTTTTAAATATAAGAACAGTTGTTTCTGGTTTTATCAGTTTATCAGTTTTAACAGTTTAGTTTGGAATTTCTGTTTAGGATAGGATATAGCATTGCTAACCTTGCATAAGTTTGATGTTGATATGGTGATTCCAGGTAGGCGACGATCTAGGTGAATTCCCAGGTATCTTACTGTTTCACTGGCAGAATTCCATTTCACATTTTTACCTTTAAGGATTAGATCCGGTGGTTCTGGTGGGCATTGGAGAGTAAAAACTTTTGAGTTACATTTTTCAATGTTCAAGCTAATCATCCATTTAGTGAAATATTGTTCTAGATCATTAAGGTGACTTTGCAAAGTGTTTCTAGCTATTATTATGTCATCATGTTGAGAAAACGCAGCTGTATCATCAGCGAACATAGCTATAGAAGTGTGTGTGGACTGTGAAACTATGTCGGGAAGGTAGAAGTTGAACAAAATGGGAGAAAGGACTGAACCTTGTGGAGTACCAGCATGGATTTGTCTAAGGGTTGAATTTTTGTTATTAATTCTGACAGAAAATGCTCTACCATTGAGGAATGAGCTCAGAATATTGTATAGGTATTTTGGAGTGCCTGCTTTCTTTAGTTTATATAGGAGACCTCGATGCCATATATATGCCAGACCTTATCGAATGGTTGTTGGAAATCTAAGAACACTACCACGGTGTGTCTCTTTTTTTCGAATCTGCTCATTACAAATTCTGATAGTCTTGCCAGTTGGTGAGAAGTGGAATGACAGTATTGAAAACCGAATTGAAAATCAGGAATAATTTCGATGCTCTGAAAAAAAGAATTAAGATATTTTTTTATAACTGATTCCAGTAATTTTCCAAAAATGGGTAATAAACTGATAGGTCTATAGCTGCTGATTTGTTTAGCGTTCTTACCAGGCTTGTGAATTACTATGAGTTCGGCTTTCTTCCATGTATCCGGAAAGTATCCAGTATAAAGGCAACTGTTAAAAATTTACGTGATAAAAACGACAGCTTTCCTGGGTAACATTTTGATTGCTATGACTGGGATCAAATCATGGCCAGGACTTTTCTTTACCATGAGCATTTTAATAAGGTCCTGGATTTCTTTTGGGGACGTGAATTTAGGTTGGAGCTCAACTGTAGCGAGGGGGAGATTTAAATGCTTATTTCTGTGTTAGAGAATGTTTTCTCAAAGAAATTAGCAAACACTTCAGCTTTTTTGGTGTCACTGGTGATGAATTCATCATTGTCTACTAGACTTAGAATTTTTTCACGTTTATCCAATAGACGTCGCCTTCCATAATGAATGGTCCTTTGGGTCTAAATTTTCCACGTATCCCTGATATTTAGAATACGCCCATTCATCCAAATCCTTTTTAGTTTCAGGTTTGAGGTGGTTCCATTTATTTTTGTGAACAGGGTTTCTAGTGCGCATCCACTGTCTACCAGTCCTACTCGGACCTTTCCTTGAGCCATAATCTTCCTAGCCTGGAGAACCGGAAGTGAAATGACCGCCGTTTGCGAACCACCATAGGCTTTCTGGATGGACATTACCGCTGTGATGGGCATTGACTCTTCACCCAGGAGAGGTTTTAAGGCCTCTGCAACCTCCTCTTTGGTGGTGAAATCATCCAAATCTCGCTGCTCGAAAAGAGACTCCTCTGTCCAAGTCCGCACTTCTGCCCCTTTGCCAAGCACACCCTTCACTGAGCTTTTTAGTAAAGCAAGAGATTGCTCTTTCTTCCTGTCCAATTAGAGTAAAAGGTCGCCTTTATTAATTTTCCAGACCTTTGTGATTGATGAAGCCATTTCCACCATCGCCGGATCTTCTCTCACCTTTCGTAGGACATCTGAGTAGGACTGGCTCTCCGGTATTTTTACTATGACTGCAGCAGGCCTCGGTGGCTTAGGGCGAGGTTTCTTCCTAGATATCTTTCGCACTTCTTACCATAGCTCTTCTTGCTGTTCTCCACGCTGAACTGCATTAGATCTCTGAGGGTGATTTGCATTATGATGCACCACTGGTGCATTGGGTTGTGCAGTTTTCTTCTTTTTTCCAGTGTTCTTCCTTTTAACGCCTGTTAAAGAAGGTATGGCTACTGTTCCTTCTGATTTAACAGCTTTCTTCCTAGGTGGACTTACCTCCTTCGTTTGGGTGTGACCGTCTGCAGTTTTGATTGGGAGTGCAGCTGTTTCTAACTTTTCAAAATACAGTTGGATTTCACATGCAAAACTTCTTATCTTGCCATGCACATTGTTCTTGATGCGGATGAAGGAGAGAAGCTGTTTAATCTTGCTCCCAAGATTCTGCATCACCTCTGTTGTGGTAAGTCTTATGGCATTAAATGCTACAATGGCCAAGTCATTTGTGTGTTTTTTTTGTTTATACGAGGGTCGGTGGAAATCTTCAAAAGACACGGATAGGTACGGGCCTATCCGTGTGTGGGATTTTTACCCACTAAAACCACCGCCCTACACCTGTTTCCCACCCTCCATGGGACTGCCGTTAGGCTTACATCATGGGGGTGAGTGGCTGAGTGCCGCCTCATTGTTTTAGACTATCTCCTGGTTCGCCTATCTTTCTCCTCATGTCTTAACTTCTGCATCACCTGTGCAGCAAATCGTTGGCCTGCCATCCAATAATCTTGGATAAGCAGCATAATATTGACGATATTATCTGCTGTCGGTCTGAGCCGCAAAAGCGTCAGAACTCTCTTCTTTCTTCATGAAAGCGATGACAGAAGAAGAAAACGTGTTCTGCACTCTCTTCCATTCCTGGACACAATGGACATTTTCCAGTCTCATCGAGCTTAAACCAATACTGGTAGGCTCGGAAGCAACCATGCCCTGTGATAAACTGGGTGATATGATAATCTACCTCCCCGTGGTTTCTATTCACCCAGGCCTCGATATTGGGCACCAGCCTGTGCGTCCATCTTCCACTTAATGCCATATTCCAGCGATGTTCCCATTTTCTTAGAGTCTCCTTTCTTAATACGTCTCTTGGAATATAATAAACACTATTATAAGAGCGGCTCCTCTCATCTGCGATCAGCTCAATAGGTGGCATCCTGGCCACCACGCAAGCCGCTTCGTATGAGACTGTACGAAACGCGCTGATCACTCTTAGCGCACACCAACGATACACCGACAGCATCTTCTGTAGGCCTCAGTACCCAACGCATCCTTCCATATCACAGTTGCGTAGAGCAGAATAGATGGGACCACATAGGATATCAACAACCTACGGCTGTTCCTGGGTCCGCCTATGTTGGGCATTAAACGTGATAGTGCGGTGGTTACTCTAGCCGCTTTATCACTCACCAGCTGAATATGTTTTCTGAACCGGAGTCTATCATCGATCCTTACCCCGAGGTAAGTCAAAGAAGGCTTGGACTGGATCTCTTGCCTACCCGCTCTCAAGGTTATGCTTTCCCTCACTTTCCTGCTACTGACAAGAAGGGCCTCTGTCTTACTGTCTGCTAATTGCAACCCTACAGATTCTAGCCAATCTCGAACCGAAGCGACACATTGGTTGGCCTTTAGAATGAGCTCTTCTTTATACTTTGCTTCGACGACCACTGTGATATCATCAACAAAGCCCACTATTTCGGAACCCTCTGGTAGACTAAGCCTAAGGACTCCGTCGTACATCGCATTCCACAACAGAGGTCCCAGCACCGAGCCCTGGGGTACACCGCCAGTCACCTTAAACCTTCTCAAGCCGTCATCTGTTGAACATATCTAGGTCCTATCCTTGAAGTAGTCATGAATGATACTTCTGAGGTATTCAGGGACGTTCATTACCAGTAGGGCATCCAGGATGCAGCTCCATCTTGCTGTGTTAAAGGCACTCCTTACATCCATCGTGACAATAGCACAATAGCATTTTGCACCTTTTCCAGCCTTTTCCACCACCAACGTGATAGCATCTACTGTGGATCTTGCTTTCCGGAAGGCAAATTAATTCCTGGAGAGGCCTGCCACTCCTTCTGTGAACTCTTGTAGCCTATTTGCAATGACCTTCTCCAGAGCCTTCACAGCTATATCAAGTCGGGTGTGTGTGCGTGTAATCTTCAAAAGACACGGATAGGCCCATACTTATCCGTGTGTGGGATTTTTACCCACTAAAACCACCGCCCTACACCTGTTCATTCCTCTCCATGGGACCGCCGCTAGGCATTACTTCATGGAGGGAAATGGCTGAGTGCCGCCTCGCATTCTTCGCATGGTTTTCACGTTTCCATGCTAGTTACGTCTTCTAGCCCTCTCTTCCTCTCTCAACCTCTTGAGAACGACTGTGGTGAATCTCTTCACAGCGTTCCAATGCTGGTCTGAGAGAAGCATATAGCTCACCACATTTTCTGGAGTGATGCGTCCTTCACACTCTCTCTCCAATTCACTTCTTTCTGCTGCAAAGCGAATGCAAGTGAAAAACACGTGCTCCGCGGTTTCCTCGACAGTCTGACATCCAGCGCATTCTGCGGTGTTGTCTAGTTTGAAGCAGTACTGGTAGGCTCTAAAGCACCCATATCCGGTCAACAATTGGTTATGTAAAAATCCACCTCACCATGCTGGTGACCATACTTGCCCACATCGGGTATTAACCTGTGAGTCCTCTAATTCTTCCTGCGTGATTTGTGGAAAATCCGTAATATATGTATTGTCTATACATTCAGTAGTATTCGCCTGTTCAGGGAATAGTGTTCTGACAATACTGTCTACAACATTCGATCACGTGGGGAGCTGCATCGTGCCTTTACAAAGTTTCTTATGCGCTATTTTGTAAGGTCTACCCCATGGGTCTGCATCAACCTCATCACAGAGTTCTCTCCAGCACTGTCGTTTGCTTTCTTTAATGGCTTGTCGGAGGTTCCTTCTA
>NW_027111282.1:420302-451793 GCF_000696795.3 Halyomorpha halys | reverse complement strand
CACTGAGGAATGATGTTTTCTAGGCCTTGAACGGGTCATAGCTGCATCACAAGCTTCAGATATAAAAGAGGTTAGTGTACACGCCTTTTCGTCGGCTGACCCTCTCAATTCACACTCGTCCTCTAGCATTAAAGTGAACGCGGCGCCATCAAAAGTCTTCGTGTTCCAGCTGTGGGTTCTCCATCGAGAACTGTTCTTTCTTGTAGGCGTATCCAGTGTGATCAATATAGCCTGGTGATCACTGTTTGTATAAAATCCACAAACCTTCCAAGTTGCGATCCAGTGCAGGCGACCACTCACAAACGTCAAATCAATGATGGATGATCTTCCTGCTCTTGTGAACGTCGGGTTTGTTCCGGTGTTCATTAGGAACATATCACTCATTTGTGCAAAAGCTTCGAGAAGAACTTCACCACGTTGATTTGTTAACTTACTTCCCCATTCCGTTGCCCATGCGTTGAAATCACCTGCTATGATAGCTGGCTTATGGCAACTAGCCTCCAAAACAATCCGATCCAACAAATTCGCAAAGTCTTCTATTGTGATGCTGGGATAGGCGTAGCAGCTAAAGATGTACACGTCATTGATCTTCCCCCATACAAAGCCGGAGTGCAATGTAGTATTCACTTCCTGAATAGCTCGGGAATTACAGGCCCACACAACAGCTTTACCACTCACATCGGATACCCACGAGTTTCCATCTTGATTTTTATATTGTTCGCAGAGTATAGCGACGTTGATGTGCTGTTCCCGTACCGTTTGGTAAAGGAGATCTTGTGCAGCTTCACAATGATTCAGATTCAGTATTCTCATCTGCGATGTTGTTGGACTTGCATCATTGTTCTCAATGGTGTACGGAAAGCTGGACACTTACTACTTCCACTGGGGTGGTCGGCATCTTCTTTTCCCGCACATAATGCGCATTCAGGTTTCTGGTTACAATCACTAGCTTTGTGACCTGCTTTACCACAGTTTTGACATACGCAGGTCCTATCCTTTCCAACACTGTGTGTGTATGCGTTGGATTACCAGTCAAATAATTTATTTAATTGACAAATAAGGCTACAGTAACCACAAAATAAGATAGTTAATTACAATTCTACGAATCGTAATGATACTTTAAAACAAATACTAAACTTTTAAAAATGTAGTTAATAATTAATTAATAACTCATTAACCACTTCAACAATAATTAAAAATAATATTCAGTAGTACGTTTTTGACATAAAAACAAATTTTATATTATCACATTTATTATTTCTAAAAAAAAAAAAAAAAAAAAAACAAATTTAAAGATCTTCTGCAGCGCAAAAGGATTTGATTGTATGATTATTGCAAGTATATCAACATCAATGTCAATACTTGCTGTTATAGATAAGCAGAGACACTTAAAGTAACTGAAGACCATAAAAAAGAATGGAAATAATTCTGTTGAGTTCGTTCATACTAAATAAGAAAATGAATTAATGGAGTGAAGGGCCAAAATGGCTATCACTATGTGTGGAATATTTTTTTAAAGCCTTTCTTATGGACAAGGAAGATAACAGATAACAACCATTCTCATAACTGTTATTCATTGGACAAGGGAACCAGTAACCATGAGTAGAATTCTGTCTATAGCTGTTCCTATCCATTAATGATGACCCTGCTGGTATTTAATCCACCTCTCACAACTTTTTCTAAGTTTTAGGATTACTTCTTGTATTTCATCTGGGTCATCCAGATACCTTTAAAGACTTGCCAATAAACAGCTACAAATTTCAGATATAGACATTGAATATCTAAATTGGGTTCCCTTTAATGGTTAGGCTGCAGCAATGTCCTAATCTTAAATGAATAAATTTAAGACAAGCTAGAGAAGTGCTTCTGAAGCAGAAGAATGGAATGATGTTAACCAAAGAGGAAACTCATAAAAAGTCTGTGCCAAGGAGATTGCAAGCAGTGAGGTAATATCACATATTATGTGCAATATAAATATATATGACAATAAACACATTAATAAAAAAAAATATATATTTTAAGAAATAGATAATCGACTTATAGAAAAATTAGACCAACGTTAGTTTTTTGTCCAGAGAATTCAGAACTTGACACAAATGATAACGCTTCCATAAAACAAATAACAGAAAAAATATCCAATTAATGTAATTTAAAATATACATTATTTAAGCATTAGTTTCCCAGCTGATAGCTACAGTGCATAAGCAGCGCAATGAGGAATGCTAATAATTCAATGAAGGTTAACATCGGCTAGCTGATTTCAATTTCAAAACTTTAAAGGCATATACAACACTACAAAATCGACTACCCTTACTTTTAGACCTTGTTCATACAAATTTTCAATATATTTAGTGCAAAGCATAAAAGAAAGTGTCATTGATACATCAAAAGTCACTAAAGACTATTTCAAAAAACAAGCATTGATAAATAAATAAATAATTGATAAAATAAATACACATATATATATATATACATACACACACACAGTGGAACCTTGATATAACAAACCTGAATATAATAAATTCCTTAAAATAACAAAGATTTTGAATTCTCCTTGGACAAGCCAAAGCATTCAATAAAAAATATATCTCTACATAATAAATAGAACTTGTAAAAAAAAACTGGATACAATAAATTTAAAATTCAATAAAAAAAAAAAATACCTGAGTAAAAGAATTTTTTTTAAACAAAAGCCTCTATATAATGTTTGTTATACTGTTTATGTATCCACCCATGTTCATGTCACAACAAGAATATTTTAGAGCTCTTCCCCAATTTTCCTTCCCAGTCATGTTTACCTAGTCAGTTTTATCCATTGTGACCTAACACAATAATTTTTGTTTATAATTAAAGCACATTGCACATGTTGTCTAGTAGTAGTGATGGCCAACTAACAGAAAAAGTGTTGAGGGAACAGTGCATGTAACTAAAGTTTATTTAAATATTTTTGTACATAATTTCAATGTGTAACCAATATACACTAATTTACAATGAGTGTTCATTATTATATCACTGCATACAATATGCAGTCAATTACAATGTGTTAATTATTTCTTATATCACACATATTAATCATTTTAATGAGTTTGAATTCAATAAAATTCATTATTTAGAGGCCACTAAGTGAACCTCAATAATATAAATTTTTAACCATATAAATCACAATAAAAAAATTTTTTTTTTGAGCCCCTCATGATACATTATATTATGGTTCCACTGTATTCATATATATATATAATATGATGAAATACATGATTATCATTATCATAATTTGATCATTTGAACAAAGAAGAAAAGCTATTACTAAAGCGCTGAGCATCAGAAAATTTACAAGAACCATTTTAGTAAACGACTAAAAAAACCAAAATAATAATAAACGAACAAAAAAAACAAAAACATTCAAGCGATATAAACAGTAAGTTTAAATACTTTTGAAGAAGTAATCATCATTCTCCTTACTTGTAAGCTAAAAATGATTCCCTCATAGGTTGTTTCAGATGTCATCACCAAGGCAAACTCATTATTGTTCAGAGAAAATGCTCCTGGTCATCTATAAAAAGAAGTTGGACTTATATGTCTAAGATGATTTCCAAGTATTCCTTGGGTCACAATGAACTTTCGGTGGTTCTAATATCAGATCATCTGAAGTTAAAGATTAATAAAATGATCAAGACAACTTTTTTTGTTTACTTTTGATTTAAATATTTCTCAACAAAATAAATTAACAATAATTTTAAATCTATATACAGTCGAAATATATAGAGCTATTAGTTATTTTTTAACAAGAATCTATTCAGGATAAAATATTTAAAAACAAACGTTTTAAATTTTAATATGTAAAAGAAACACAAAAATCAGAAAATTTACAGAAACTTTATAGACCATTAACAAATATTATTCTATAAATAATACAACCACAACAAAGGATTGTGACCTCATTAGAGAAAAGTATGAAAATAACAATCATAATAGTTTCTATACAATTAGTTAACAGTAGTGACAAATCCTTAAAAAAAAAAGTCTAAAAAACAGGGTGTCAGTACACAATAATTTTTATAAAGTCAGTCCTACAACTACTAATGAAGGACTCAGGTAGCAAGTATTATAAGAGGAGCCTGATTCTAATGGTATTCTAGGTAGGAAAACAGTGATCATCACTTAACAATCAAATTTCTTCCAAGATGTATGGCAGATATAGTAAAGGGTGATTGGAACCAAGAAAACATCATACAGATATGAAATGAAAATTAAAGGAGTCCATGGCATAACATACCAGGTATGTAAATATGAAACCGGAATTTTTATATAGAAAATACAACTTCATTGCATGAAAAATAATATTTATTCAAAGTATTTCCCATCATTAGTTAAACAATCTTCCTGCCTCAATTTTTGGATAACACGCCAAAAACACTTCCTCTTTTGAGGGAAACCAGTCATTGAGCTATTTTCTTCAGATGTGAGGAGCTGCTCAGCAACTATGTGTTCCATCAATGAAAATAAGTAATAACCAGATAGAACCAAATTTAGTAAGTAAGCTACATGTTTACGCACGTAAACATTTTATTTTCTTTATTTACTTTCCTTTGTATTTTTTTTGTATATCAAAGACTGAAAGTTATTTTATTATTTATTCGTTTTATATCGAAGAGGAATCGATTTATTAATTGTATATTGTTAATATATAGTGGATAGGCGATATAATCGTAAAGTTCGCTGCTATTGAGCTATTTGCAATCAAGGCATTAAGCAGAGTTTTACGGGGTAGGAGACTGGACTGGGCTGTTATGTTTATGCATCAGTCGACTCTAAAGCTCGCCACAGCTACGAGCTCCTGCTAGTCACAGCACCAAGAATTCTACCTTCTACGGCTTCTATCTTCTGCAGTGTCAAGATTTCTACCCTCATCCTATCATATATGTACTTGCCCTAGAGTACAGCTCAGAGACTATTCCTTCACCGAGAAGGCGTTCTTTATTTACTCTCGGGACATATTTTGTTTTTATTAAAGAAGAGTTTTAATTTTTATTCATTTAGTTTTGTTTTCTTTTTTTATCATTCATTCGTATAATTCTTTATTATTTCTCAGTTATAATATTTTACTTGTTTCATTTTATGAACATAGACTTTAATATTATACATCTATTTTTTTTATCTACAATTTATATAAATAAATATTTGTAAAATAGTTTATACCTTTTCAGTAGTCATTCCTTCAATAAATTTATTTTCTATTATTAAATATTATTCCACTAGGATCAATAAAGTGGCAGAAACAGGATGTAAAGCGATTCGGAAAATCCTTTTGAAATTGGAGTCTGTTCGTAAGACTAGATGCATAAGTATTACCCAAAGAAAAGATTAATTTCCTTGACCAGTTTTGCTACATATGATGGTGCATTAACATGAAGAAAAACAACTTAGTATCACCTCTTTTAACATTTTGATCATTTTTCACGCAAAGCTTGATTCAAATCAATCATTTGTTGTCAGTTAATTAAGCATAAATGGTTTCACCAGGTTTTAGTAGCTTAGACCCCTCACTTTCCATTTTTGAAGTAATAAAGCAAAATATGCTTATTATGCTCGATATTTCTGTCCATCTTCTCAGCTGGATCATAAACACAATACTGACCTAATCTTAACAAGTGTCAACAGACATAACTGTTTACATATTACAAATAGGATAAACAACCCTCTGTTGGGATTAATTGCATCAGAAAATTGTGATATATTATAAACATAACATCAATACAAAAACCAAAAGGACTTATTTGCCAACCCTATACTTTGTATAAATAACATTTCTCAACTCATCCATTACTCCCAACACAATATCAATATTGATGGCTTCCAAATATACTATGGCCCACCAAACTAAAGCTTTTGACCAATCTCACTCTGTCCAATCCTAATACCACTGGAATTTCATTCCATCTTTCATCCAATAATCACTCTAGCACTTTCAATTCATATATAATATTTACATACTTTTATTTTACATAAATATTTTCACCATTTAATATTTTTTATTGATAGATAGGCGTACTAATGATAAAAACAAAAATTGATAATTTGAGTCATTAATTGACAATAATTTGAGCCATGTAAAAAAAACAAAAAACAAAGTCAAATGACGTGAGTTAAACATGTCCCATGAGAATGATTTTATAGCCTTTTCCAAAGCTAAATTAAAGAAGAACCAAGCAAAAGCCCTTTTCCTGCAACAAACTCTTTAGCCTTAGTTTTACGAATCTGTATCATTCAATGTATAAATAAGGGATAAATCAATGATGTAGATCTTAGGAGCTAAGATCATTTTGAATATTTCCATGATTCAACGATCAATATTATCCCTAAAGAGTTGACATTTTTGTTTTCATTCCAACTAATCACAGAAAAATCATGCCTATTTTTCAGACTGCAGCTCAAATTTATTAACCTTGAATAAACAAGGAGATATATATAAAGCTCTGATAGTATATATCTGTACCGCTACAACCCATGAAGGGTCTTGGGTGCAGTACTTTGTAAAGAAGTGCTGTAACTAGACCAACAGGTGTGCAAGGAGGTGATTTAGTCAGAATCACGCTCGACTGCCAAACTTTTACCCAATTGAGGGTACCCAATTTAAGAGGCTCGGTGAACCACAGGAGGGCTCCAGAATCTACAGGAGTTGACTCACGGCTACAGTGTAACAGAAAACAATTTTCTCCCCAGCCGGATTTGAACTCGGGTCCTTAGAGTAACTAGCCACGCGGTTTACCCCATGGCTACCACGTTCCCATATAAATATATATTTACAAATTTATGAGTTAAACATTTTTCTTCTTATATTAAGAATACAACCATTTAAGCGAGCAAAAATGTGATTAAAACTATTCATGACTTTTTGTAAACAGAAAAAAAATATTTTAAGTTTTACTTAAAATCATGACCAATTAATAAAGGTTACCAATGACAAGAAAATGGCAATAACAATTAATAAAAAACATAACAAAACTGTACATCGATTTCATAAAACTATTAAACTAATTATAAATCATTGAATGGCTATACCATGCACCAAATTCATCAATATCCACAAAAATGTATAACACTAAACATATAAATTCAGTTCAAGAATACTTTTTGGGAAGAACAACATTTTCCCAAGATAAATACAATGCCAAAACTGTGTAGAATATTAGAAGAAATATTCATATTGCAAAATAATTGACAATTAGATAACAATTGGAATTCTATAATAACCATCAGTTTAAGTAGTATAATGCAGTAAACATTAGGACAAGTACATATACAAATAATGAATTATAACAACAAATGTACATTAACACAGGTGAAAAATAAAATAACCTACCTAATTTAATATATTCAGTTCAAATTCACTCACAGAAATTTAAAATCTCATATCTTCTTTCATAATTATTAATCAAAATGAGACAAACTAACATACATTAATAAGTATAAAGGCATATCATAAAATAAAAGATATGACAAACTGAAGCCAATATGCAATTGAAAATAAACTTTTATATTCTACAATTAAAAGTAGAACATTCACATGACAAAATGTAAAAGAACAAACACATACATAAAACAACACAAGAAGTATCTCACCATGACTATCTCAGAAAATATAAAAATAAGATTAAAGAGATTGCAGAATCCTGACACACAATTTTAACCGTACTTTTTTTCTAAAGAGGAATTCAAAATTATTAAAACTGTAACAATAGCAATATTTACCAAGTTTGTTCATTATCTGATAATGGTTGTGAGAATAAATTAGAACTGTAATCAATCAAATCTTCATCACTAGACGATTCTGCCATTTTTGACAAATTTAAACTAGAAAATATAAACAATAACAATATTCAACACGTGAAGTTAACACTCACTATCTGAACATCAAATAATAATGATAATCGATTATTAAATACATAGATCCCGCCTTCGTTAACTTAATTTCAATCATAACCATTTATCTGTAAAAATTGCTGAGAAGCTGAAAATTAAACTAACCATCATATAATTATTCCATTAGATAAATTAGTTAATTTGGAGTGTTGTTATTAAAGATTATAGCATTCGGTAAACGAAAAATATCATATACATGACAAATACATAGGAATAGTCAACAGTAGTCATACACCTGTTTTAAATCAATTAAAAAATATATTGCTAAAATATGGTTTTGATAATACAAACAATAAATACTTGGGTTATAAATAAATTAATCACAATAACCAATAACATGAGTCAAAAGTATTCGTAAACGTGATTTTTATTTTATTAAATTTAATGTGTCTGTTCCAACAACCACTTCTCACAGGTGGTTGTTGAAACAGATCTATTATAATACTGTATTCAATTAGTGTAAAAACATAGATTAATATTTAATGAGACTAAATTTGGCTTTTAATAGAGATTGAAGATGCTGTGGCATTGAATCAAACAATTTTCGCGTCAATGAAGATTTAGTTAAACTTCTCAGTAATAAAAATTTAGATTAGATAAATTAGAAACATTACGTCTTCCACCTTGACCCTTCAAATATTTTCACTTTTGTTCTATAGGGTCTACTTCCATTGACTGTGGAGGATTACGCTGAAGATAATGGACATCTTAGTTCTTTAAGCCGTATGATCGGTGACAATGTCCTGCTGTAAAACATCATTTTCGAATTGTATATATGTATGTATAGTTGACCGTAAAAATTGATATATAGGGAGATGGTCAGGGTTGCGGTCAATAGTGAAACAAAAATAGTTTACAACTATTTATTTTCCAACGTTTCGCCCCACTTTGCAGGGCTTCATCAGGGCTGTCCAAATAAATAAGTAAATAAATATAATAAATAAATAAGTTGAAGTGTTCAACTTATTTATTTGGACAGCCCTGATGAAGCCCTGCAAAGTGGGGCGAAACGTTGGAAGTCTTTAAAATAAAAAATCTAACTATATCCTTGACCTCCTCATTTTATGTTCATCCATCCATCCTTAAACACCAGATCCTAACCCCGCGGGAGGGTCCGTAATATATCAATGCTATGCTTTTTTATTTTTTTTTATGCCTATAGGTCTTTTTGTATATTTTTGCCATCCCCAAGACAAACTAATGGAATGGCTCTTTTATTAATCTTATTCCTCTATATCGAACCTTTTTGAGTTTTTAATGAAATTTAAAAGGGACGCCAAATCTACAGAGGAAGCCTCATTTCCTGTGATTATATCAGAGCCTAAAAGCCTGTATCATAGTTATGCATATCTACCGCAGTCTGCTATATAATGTAAGGCAGTCTCTTCTGATCAGCTTTCTCATTGCCTGTGATTCCCTTATGTGCTGGGGCCCATACAAGCTGAAGCTTCGTTAAGAACGCTAATGATTCTAATGGTTGTTTACACTCTCTTACCAATGAAGAGGTGACCCTAGGTGACTCTAAGGCTTGAAAGGGAGACAGACTCTCTGAAAAGATATTGATGCCAGTCCTTTTTTCACAGCTAGTGACTTCAGGGCATAAAGCTGCCGACAAGATGGCAAACACTTCTGCCTGAAAGACAGTCGAGTGTTCCCTAGTGGGAAGCTTAGTTCTATGCCTAATTCTTCTATGTAAACCCCTGCCACCGTTAGTCCCGTCGAATCCATTCTCAATCCATCAGTGAAACAGAGCAGATAATCTCCTGGGGTTTCCACTAAACCCTGTACCCAATCCTCTAACTTTAGGTGTAGGTAACTAATCCTGGTGTCTAGAGTGGGTGTTTTATGTAGCAGTTGTGAGCGGTATTGTAGTATTGGTAACTCGCTTTCCACCACTTTAGCTATTGTTGCATGACCAGTCACTTCTCCCGTTTCAGTCCACTGTCTATTTTCTTTCATTCTTAGATAGGCTAATACCGCTTCCCCTTTAATCGATAAACGGAGCGGTATTAAGTAAAGCAGGACTTCTAATGCCTTAGTCAGTGTTGTGCGAAATGCCTCAGTTATGCCAATACAGGCCATCCTTTGGATTTTACTGACCATTCGCACATGGGTGATGCAGAGCTGTCCACCACACAATACTTCCAAAATAAATTTTCGGTCTTATTATCGCTGTGTAAAGCCAATGCATAACCTTCGATTTGAAAACCCAGGTAATGCCAACAGCGACATCATACTTGCCAAAAGGCAGCTTTAAATTTTGTTTTAATTTCTGCCAAATGAGATCCCCACTTCAGTTTTGCGTCCTAACTAATTCCGAGGTATTTGACATTTTGGCATAATTGGGGTTGACTGCCGAAGAAAATCAGGGTTTGGAATATACCCAATTTCCGCTTCCTGGTAAATAGGCTCTCTTTGATAGGTTTACTGAAAGCTTCATTTCAGTTCACCATGTCTGTACTACATTACATGCGACTTGCATTAGTTCCATGATGGTACTGAGGAACTTTCCACTAATGAGGATAACTCCATCGTCAGCAAAAGTTTGCGCGAATATCCCAGCATCCTCAAATCTTCTCAATAGGCTATCCATAACTAGGCACCATAGCAACGGTGAGATGCAACTCCCCTGAGGGCATCCAGTTACTGCCTGCGCCTGTAGCCTAGTACCGTCTTCCGAAATAATTATTCTATTATTAAGAACAAATCTGACCCGGCTGATAATCGCATTCGGGACAGAAATATCTAGTAAGGCTTTACAGACTGCATCAGGCCTTATTTTGTTGAATGCCCCTTCTACATCGAAAAAGAGTCCTAAAGCGGACTCCTTATGTGATAAGGCCTTTTCAATCCTCCCTAGCAATGAGTGCAGGATAGTCTCAGCAGATTTACCCTGGAGACATGCGTACAGTCTTACATGAAGGGGTTTGATTGGTAGCATCTTGCTTGTAAGGAAAACTGCCACCAACTTCTCCAGGATCTTAAATAGGAAGGGGGATAAACTTAGGTCAATATGCTTAGACAACTCTATAGTCCTCCTTCCCTATCTTAGGAATGCAAGCTATTAATGATTTCTTCCACGTCCCTGGAATATATCCCAAAGCTAGAGAGCCTGTAAGCAGTGCCCTAATCTGGGGGAGTACGATATTGAGTCCTTCCTTGAGCATGCATGAGAGATTACCGCCCGGTCCTGGGGCCTTATGAGGCTTGAGCTCTTCCACAGCCCACTTAATAGCCCCGTCCGCAGTGATAGACTCCGCTAATGCCCACTCCTCTTCATTAGCCTCACTGAGGGAATACATGGTTGGAGGATTGTCTAATGTTCTGTGCGGGCAATCTGGAAAGTTTGTCTCTATTAAATTGGACAAGGTTTCCTCTAGGCTGGAGGTCCACTTCCCATCTGGTTTCCTTAGTGCACCTAGTGGCTCTTGACCATTGCTTCCTTATAACTTAATTAGTCGAGAGGCTTTCGGCGTGCTTTCTATGTTGCTGCAGAACTTGCGCCAGCCATCTCGTTTACGTCTTCTTAATTCTCTTTTATACTTATTAGAGGCAACCGGGTAAACATTCCAGCACACACCAGACCGTCTCTAGCTTTGTTTTATAAGCTTTATTATAGGCTTTTCTTGTGTCTTTTTGTAGTTTAGTCAATTCAATTGATCACCATCTGACTTTTTTATTAGACTCACTTTTCAATGGACAAGCCTCCTCGTAGGCTGATATAACAGTTCTTTCAAGAAGGCTAGATTCCATATCTAGCTATGTCCTGGAAAGTCTTTTTCCACATAGGATGAGTCACCTTCCAGTCTCTCTCTAAAAAGATCCCAGTTCGTATTTATCGGGGTTCTCTTCGCTGTGAGTAAAGGTTTCTCAGCTATAATCTTAAATGAGATCAACCAAATGACCAATCGGCTACAACATTTCTTTTTCCGGGTTTATAAATTATTTCCATGTCATATTGTGCTAGGAAATCCTTCCAATCATGTCCAATCCAATAATCCTAGTCGAAGATTCCTTCAACTTTCCCACCCATTGCAGAAGCCTATTGTCAGTGTGTACCCTAAACCTTCTGCCAAACGCATAAGGTCTAATGTGGTCAACAGCCCATACTATTCCCAAGAGCTCTCGTTCCTCCGCACTGTATCTGGTCTCTGTCTCTGATAGGCGCCTACTGGCATATGCCACTGGGCGACCTCCCCCTTTACCATCCTGAGACAACACGGCTCCCAATGCATACTCACTCGCATCTGTTGTGATAGTGAATTGCAGAGTGAAGTCTGGGAAAGCAAGCACCGGGTCCTGCTGCAGCTTCTCCATGCTCCGTGAGATATTTTCCTCCACCTGCTGCTGAGTGATGTTCACCTTTTTGCCTTTCTTCGGAAGGTTGTTGAGTGTGACGAGGTACTCAGCCATTTCTAGCACAGATCTCCTGTAATAATTTAATGTTCCTGGGAACCTCTGAACTCCCTTCACACCCCTAGGTACTGTCATCTTCCGTATACTTTATCTGCATCGGGTTTAACTCCTTCCCTGGAAATCGTGTGGCCCAAAAAATGTATTTGTTCCTGTCCCAAAGATGATTTCTCTCCCGATAATTAGAGCCCAAATTGCCTGATTCTCTAGAATACGATGTGTAAATGTTGCACATGTTCATCTTCATAATTACTGAACACTAGAAAATCATCCATATAAATCTGGCATACTGATTCGTCTATTCCCCATAAAAATTCGTCCATCAGGTGCTGGAAGGTTATGGGAGCATTCTTGAGTCCAAACGGCATCCTTGTAAATTCATAGTAGCCTCTCTCGAATGGGAATACTGTCTTATATTGATCCTTAGGGTGCATTTTGATTTGATGATATCCGGCCTTCAAGTCCAATGTGCTGAATACCGACGCCCCGCTCAGCATGTACAAAATGTCTTCAAATCTGGGGATCGGATACTTTTCGTCTATGGTATTCTCGTTCAGCTTCCTGTAATCTATTACCACTCTGTACTTTTCAGTAGTTTCACAAAGCACACTCCTCTTTTTAACCGCCCACAATGGACTATTGTATGGGGATGTACTATCAATAATTATTCCCTGGTGTTTTAAACTTTTGAGCTCCTCCCGGATGTAGTGACGTAGCGCTTGCGGGTATCTCTTCTCTTTCACTTATGTAATCTTATCTTCTTTTAGTATGTTCTCATGTACTGTCTTCCCGGTTGCACCAAGCATTCCTCCTTCTTTAAAAAAATATCCTCTCCTAAGTATCTGCAGTCCTCAGCCTGATTGATAGCTCTGACCCGTGCGCCCTCGATTTTTCTTTGTCGATCACATTTTACCCCCCAACCTAATTCTCCATTTTCCCTCGATATTATTAACCCAAGCACCCACCTTCCCTAGCAGGTCACATCCCACAATCACTTTGTATTCCCTCGGTATACTCCCTACGAAGTGCAAAAGCAATTTCTCTCGCAATTTAAATACCTCGGTCCCCTGGCTGGCTCCTCGACTTCTTCTTCGGCCTCTGATGCTCCTGATGCTTGCGTACATTCATCTGAAGATCTACTCAACCTACGGTGGCTTCTCCGTATCTGTTAGGCGTTGATCTCAACTGGTTTGCCCCGGCTCACATATCTTCTTCGGTACATATATGGGCACTGTTTGGCTATGTGCCCCTCATTTCCGCATTCGAAGCATCACGTGCGTGGGCAATGCGCCTCTAAATCCCCAATCTTTCCACAACCTCCTTGGGTTGGGCATGTTTCTGGGCCGTTGGTATTCTATCTGGGTCCACCCTGGCTCTTCTACTTCCCTTTGGACCTCCACCTCTCTAGCGCTTGTTTCTATGAGATCTTGTGCAATTTCCACAAACTAGCGCTCTCTCGGAAATCCTTCCTTCTTTCCTAGCTCCTTTGCCAACTTTATCTTTAGTACCAGGGATAAGAATTGCATCCGCCGTTCCTGGGTTGTTTCCTTCATTTCGCTGAGTTTATCTTGTATTCTGTTAAATCGTGCTAGGAGTTCCGCGGGATATTGCGCACTAGACTGGTTAGGTTTCTTTGTCTCCCTGATCATCATAAATATGTCCTCCTCTGGTGCCCATCGTCCTCCTCCGAATGCCTTCTTTAATCTTTCCTTGATATTTTTCCAAGGGGACTCTTCGTCCGCCTGAATCTGATTGGGAATGCTCCTCTTTACTCTTCATACTACCGCTGCTTTTAATGCCTCTGCGTCTTCGCTATCGAGTAGATAAACTTCGCTTTAATGCGGCTTATTAGTCGGTCATTCCCTTTTAAAATTTGATTTAATTCTCCAGTTTCTCCGGTGAATTTTTTTAAGTCTGACACCGCTTTCCTCAGGTGCTGGACGGTTGCTGTACGGACCTTAATCCATTCTAGCGTCATGTCGTGAGCTTGTGCTAAAGAGACTTCTGATAATGGCTCCATCTCCGGGTTGACTGCAGCTACAGGGATGGTTGTCTGCTGCTAGAGATTGGTTGGCTGCAGCTGGAAGTGAGTTTTGTGAAGTTCTGACCTTTAAGTTTTAGAACTGCTGCTCTCACTATTCTGTTACCTGCCATAAATGAGAGAGAACAAAAACAAGTATCGCTGAAAGCAAAATGCAAAAAAAGATAAAAAGGAATACGATCTGGCGCACTGAATACACGCTTGGACTTATTGACTTATTATTATGGACAAACTGGCTTTATTGGGTTCAGTACATCTCTTTATATACATTCGATCAGCTGATCTTCTCAGTCAGCTGACATCGAAGTAACAGCTGACTCAAACCGTAACTTGGACTGGACCAAAAAAGTATTTATACAAGTGAATAATGAAAAGTTTTAAGTAATTCTCAGGTCAAAACAATCCCAGGACTGGTATGGATTAGTAGGTTCAAAGGGTAACTGATAGCCCTCACTAATACCAATACCTCAAGCCAGTTAAGACTTCCTAGCTTCCACAAGGGAGAAAAATATGAGAGTTAAGTCCCGTCATTAAAGACAGAATTGTTTCCTTATTCCAAAAAGGTTTCACTATGGGAGATTGGTAAACGCGTTAAACGGAAACATTTACCTGTACAAACCTGATGCACAGCCCTGATGAAGCCCTGCAAAGTGGGGTGAAACGTCGGAAAATAAATAGTTGTAAACTATTTTTGTTTCACTTTTGACCGCAACCCTGACCATCCTCTTATATATCAATTTTTACGGTCAACTATATATACATATATACAATAACTATTTTAATTGAGCCAACGTTTCGCCCCGCGTTGCAGGGCTTCGTCAGTGCTAAAAAAGATACAAACACTTGACATAGTTACAAAGAAAAAAAAACAAGGTGGAAAATAACAGGGTTATACAGTGAAACGTAAAATTTAATAAGAAAAATTAAAGGTTATAAACAATTAATTAAAACGGCAATAGTAACAGAAAGATAAGAGATAAAATAAGAGAAGAAATATTAAAGAAAGTACAAACTAAGAGATGAAAAGGAAAAGAATAAAATCAAATGAAAATGAATGAGACAGAATTCATACCTGTTTTGACAGAAGTCAAAGTCAGAGTGAACCGTTTGTATAGAGAGGAGTGGGGATGGTAGTTGAGTACGTCACATAATAACGAAGATAATTTTACAGTAAACAAAGTAAAAATTATTAAAATTAGGTACACAATAAATGATAATAGAGGGGAAGAAGAAATATTTGCAAAATTATAAAACAAATAAAAAAAAAAAAAAATTGTCATGGTTTTCTACAAAGAAGAAATAAAGTTAAAATAATGGAATACAATATATGTAAGTGATTAAGAAAGACAATATACCAAATGAGTGGGAATACAGAGATATGTAAACATATAATAGAAAATTAATAATAAAGTAATCAATATAAGTACACTTAAGTAGGTAACATATAAACATAAATTAAAAATAAGATAAATGAATATAACTGAAAAAGGAAGGATAGTTGATATAAAAATAATTAAATATGGGGTGAGATTTTAGAGAAACAAGAATAAAAGATATTAGAAGAAAGTGGGCTTCTGAAATGCAGAACAAGGAGAAAAGAAGTATATGAGTGTTTTATTATGTTCAAAATGTGTCGGTATGTAAACGTTGGTTCAATTAAAATAGTTATTACTATTTGAGTTTTATTTGACCGCACCCGAACCATATTCCATTCATTGATACACACGGTCAATCAGCAATCTTCCAGAATATAATAAAAAAGATTAAAAGTGGATCTACTGACAATATAAAATGCTCATGGCGGCCTAAAATGATAACTACTAGAGAAGCCAAACAAATTGTACGAGTAGCTGCTAAAAATCTAAAAATTAGTTCCAGAGAATTAACTGAACATTTAGAAACAACATCTGGCAAATCAGTTATATCCCAAACTATAAGAAATGTGCTTTATAAGGCAGGCTATAAACGAAGATCACCCAGGAAGAACCCATTTATTACTGAGAAAAACCAGCTAAAGAAAATGCTAACAAGCCTTTGGAATTTTGGAAAAATATTTTGTTCTTAGATCAGAGCAAATTTAACACTTTTGGATCTGATAAAAAGAGATATGTATGTAGATACCCAAAATGGCACTGGATTCAAAGAACATTCTTTCAACAGTTAATTACGGAGGCGGTTCTATCATCGTTTGGGGCTACGTGAGCTGGGCAGGGATTGGAGAACTAGACATAATCAATGGTATTATGACAGCAGACAGGTATGTAGACATATTGCGTTGTAATTTAAATAAAAGCGTTGCAAAATTAGGGATTGAACTAACTTATTTATTTCAACAAGATAACGGTCCCAAATACACCACAAGAAAAACAAGTGAATTGTTATTATGCAATCCCCGTAGGGTATTATCTACGCCTCCTCTGTTGAAGTGAGATGTAAAAATTCATTTTTTTATTGTATAAATGTTGCTCTGTAGCAAACTGAATATATTGAACCGTTTGTAACGGTTTGGTAACAGTCAGGAGGTTGCATCAATGCCTTGTTGTGTGTTGTTTATTCTCACAACAGTAAGAACGTTTTGTGTTACTTAACCGTAACTAATAAAACGGTAAAAACATTTTATTTGTGTCCACCAACCTCACGTTCAACATCCTCAGTCCCCTGATCTGAACCCAATTGAGAATTTGTGAAGTTTTTAAAGTTCAAATAGACAAGAACTAATAGTGAAGTTGAAGACAGCTTAGAACGAAATCGGAAAGGTGACTCGAAACCTGGTGAAGGCGATGCCTAGAAGGTGTCAAGCTATAGCTTTTGATCACTGTGCTTGTAATTACCATTATAATTGTAAATATGTTGATTTATTAAATAATGTTTACCAAAAAGAATATACTGAAACACAAAAAAGTTAGTTCTTACAAGCGGTTCCTCTCACCGGCCTTTGTATCGTTAGTAGAATCAATATCCCACCGATGGTGCTCAACAAGTTCCTTTCTTGGGACAGCAAATAAGACATTCAATATATTCTTCCATCTTTCTTATTGGATATGAGGAGTCTTATTTAACGCTCCCTGTTGGTTACTTCCTCCTTCCTCTATCTGTTTTCCTTTCGAAAGACTAGGCGACTAGCTACCTGCCGAGCCTACATACCACCTTCGTATCTACAGGAATATCACCCGGTAGAACGAAGGTACCTTCCTGCATGACCTGGCGGCTGGCTACCCTCCAGGCTTGCTTTACTTCTTCGTACCTACAGGAATAGTACCCGGTAGAACGAGGTTGGTACCATCGTTAGAGAATTTGCGGCTGTCACCCCGTAACTCTCATCCTATCTATTTATTCCCTAATCAACTACCTTACCTATATTGAACAGGCATTGTCGAGGCCTTCTGATCAAGAGTACATAACATATCTAATAGAGTTAGATATTACACAGACACCTCGACAAACTTTTCATTTATCAATGAAAAGCAAATTATCAAACATACTAATTTTTTCAGACTCAATGTCTGCTCTCCAGAGTTTATCAAACTTCAATAAAAATGGACCCACAATAGACAAGATTCACAATTACATAGATATGCTAAAACATCTTTTAAAAAAGTGTAACCTTTTTCTGGACTCCAGGACAGTCAGTAATACCTGAAGATGAGGCAGCAGATAAGGCTACAATGAATATTCCACCACTCCAAATTTAAGAGCCAAAAGACGTAAAGGCATTTTTATGGAACCGAGGGTCTGAGGTTCCATTGACAAATAAGCAGCGAAATGAAAAAAAAACACACAAAAGTGGGTAATTACCACAAGGGGAAGCAGAAGAGAAGAAGTAGTTGTTACGAGAGTGAGAATCGGACGTTCCAACTTAACACACGTTCACTTAATCACAAAAGAGGATCAACTTCGTTGCCAAACCTGTCATTCCCCGTTATCCATAAAACATATAATTTAAGAATGCACATCATTTCAAGCCTTCTTAAATAATAAAATACCTCGTTTTAGATGATTGGCTCTAAACTACTCAGCAGTTTCCATAGAAAAATCATATTAGTTCCAAAAGAAACTCAACTATATTCTAAAATATAAATTACCGATAACGACCAGCATAATCGTTAAAGGAAAACTATCTGTATTAAAAATATACAAAAAATTGTATTTAAAAAACAAGAAGATAAATAAAGTAATAATCAAGAAGTTAATCGTCCAGAATAAAACTAATCTAAAATCTAAAGAGCAAGCCGAGCATTGCCAAGGGTGAATTGTTCACTGACAAGTCATTTTCAACTAGGATAGGAAAGACAAGTTATAACCAAATATTATTTGAAGGCAGGGCGTGTTATAAGCAATTTACCAAGTTCATAAAATGAGTTTTACAGCTATGGAACCATCAGTGATATAGGATCACCATAAATAAACACTACAACCTGTCCTAGCAACAGATGGAATTTTGAATAGAATATACCTTCAATTATTAAATAAAATGAATATGTTATATAATATATAATTTTATATTATAATAATATATAATATATAATGTTATATAACAAGAGGAAGTGCCAGATAATCGTTAGAAAGACAATACTTAATAGTATAATTCAACCAAATTAGGTATAAAAATATGCAAGTCATGGGTAATGAAATGTCAGTGGATAGGGGTTCTATATTCTGATAAAGGACTTCTAATAGTCTAAATACTTTATTACGATAATGTTAAATTGGTAAAATTAAGTGTGTAAAAACGTTTTCACAAGTACTTAAGGTGAGTTGAAGGAAGTGTATATATTTGAGAAAAATCCCCATTAGCCTCGAATTACTACATATATATTATGGAGATCTACACCAAAATGTAAAGAAAATTTAAAAACAAATTTGATCCTTTTTTCTCAACTTTATTCTTTTTAAAACCTTCCAATGTTTGGACCACTCAGGTCATTTTCAAGGATACCTTTACTTTGTTGTCATTTTCTCTTTTAAAATTCCTAAAAATGCCGGCTAATTGCCTTTGTCCCATCTATAACTTCTTCTATATAACTCTTTCTTAAATTTAAAACTTGTATCAACCACTTCTCTTCTTTCTTTCATTTACATTGCAAACTAAGAAGGTAGGTTCTGTTTAAAGTTTGCAAATGTAAATGAAAGAAAGAAGAGAAGTGGTTGATACAAGTTTTAAATTTAAGAAAGAGTTATATAGAAGAAGTTATTGATGGGACAAAGCCAATTAGCCGGCATTTTTAGGAATTTTAAAAGAGAAAATGACAACAAAGTAAAGGTATCCTTGAAAATGACCTGAGTGGTTGAAACGTTGGAAGGTTTTAAAAAGAATAAAGTTGAGGAAAAAAGATCAAATTTGTTTTTAAATAAACTAAACCACTCTCAAACAAGAATATATCAATCAAAATTAATCTAGTAAAGAAAATATTAACTGTTGGCATGAACTAAGTATAGATACTGGTAAAACCATGAAATAATAAAAAACTTGAATTGTTTATCTAATTACATGGGTGATATAGGAAATGGATAGTGTTTCTTAGATGGATAGAATTCTTGCATTGTACCAAAAATATTTTTTTAGAAATAAGAAGCAAAAGAATTAAGACATTTATTATAATTTTGAGTTAATAATTATATACAATTTATAGATAATATCCTTATTAATTTGAATTATTATAGCTATTTATTTGCAACTGAATGTAATTTAGTGCTGACATTTATTTATCTATTTTGACATAGTTTGGATGTTTTGTGATTTTGAAATTATATTTTTCGATATCTGATTTAAAGAATAACTTGATAAAAACAAAGGTTTACAAATTTTATTAAAAAGAGTCAGTGATACTAGTTGCTAGGATGAATCAGATGGACTAGAACTGTGGAGAGACAGGAGTCAGCGATACTAGTTGCTGGGATCAATCAGGCAGACTAGTATTGCTTATAGGATAAGTAACAGTTCTAGTTGCTGGGATAAATCGGACAGACTTGTATTGCTGTTAGGATACGAAACAGTTTTAGTTGCTGGGAAGAATCAGATGGACTAGAACTATGGAGAGACAGGAGTCAGTGATACTAGTTGCTGGGATGATTAAGACGGACTAAGATTGTGATTGAAGGAAATGAAAGCCAAGGAAACTGAAGGATAGAGATTGAGTCTTAGGTAAACAAAATAAAAAATCAACTCTTGTGAAAGCAGTAACGGTTATCACACTGAACTACCTCAAGCAGAGCCTTATGTCATCCATGCTATAAGGACAAGACCTCATCAGAGAAAGCTTGTGGATCTAAAATAAAATTGGCCTTCGTTTGGCTCTTATTTCGTTAGGGATAGTGCAGTTGGTTGTGACTAGTCTTATCTAATATGTGATCTAATATCTAAGTGGTCTTATCTAATATGCTCAAGGTAGTTCTGTGCGTTATTTTGGTACCATTTATTTATTGTATGTAATACTAAGTAGTACATACAAAAATTAATAATATGTGAAAATAACAATGTATTTTTTATAAAAGAATGTTAAGAGAGAAATGCTTAATTAGGCCATACTGCCTAAATACATTGGACACCCATCAATCTATAATTGGACATGAATACACTACAATACATTAACATTTTTAGTTTTAAATTTGATAGCTTCTGTGAGGCCCGAGGTGGAGCACTCTGGTGAATTCAAGGCGATGATATAATTTGGTGATATGATATATATATATATATATCACATCACATCTTTTAAATTATATATAATATAATATATATAATTCAAAAGATATGACAAATTCTTTACAATCACAAAACTAAACACCTGGTCATCCTGTGCATGTATGTGCATCTATACGAACTTAAACATTCAATTGATTTATAATATTTGAGGAAAAATCAAGAAGCTCCAACATTAAACAATACATCCAGTTCCAAAAGATTAGGCCAGAACAAGGCAAAGAATACCATTCCAATCCAAGTCATATAATCATTCCAGCCAGTCATGTACTAAAGAGTCTAATTTTGGTAAGGAATATGTAGTAGGTTTACAAAAGCAAAAGAAATGAGTTTAATTAATTTTTTATTATATAAGATCAATTTATTAATCAATAAATGAACGAATATTTAACCTTGTAATATTCCATCATATATCTTAATTCTAATAAAAATGCATTTATTGTGATGTTTCATCATCAAATATTTGTAAGTTATTAATATAACAAGTTCAATTTTATTACATCAACTATATATATACTACACTATGTACAAATATTCACAATATATCTGAGCAAAATTGTTAACTAATAACCTCTCAATAAAATATAAAAATATATATTTAATACAAAAAAATACAGTAATATTTTTTTAATATATTAGTAAAATATATGTTATATGTATTTCTTACTTTTCAATGATTTTGAAAATTAAATGTTTTGGTTTTCTAAACTTAGTAAAATATAAAAACCTAACATACATAAATCTATATTTATGAAAAATAAAACTAATTATTTAGGTTATCATCTACTTACAGTAACTATATTAATAGTATGTCTTCTAGTGGTTATCATATTTATTTTTGTTGGTATTTCAAATAATATTAACCATTCCACAAAGTAGTAATACTTAAATGGGTGAAAAAAATTAAGCATTGTCTGGATTTGAGTAAAATATTATGGTAATTAAAAAGATACAAAGAAAGAGAAGAGAGTTTTTGTCCAATTTAAAACATAATAAACATTAAATATTGATTGTTTGGGGATAGATCGCAGTGGTAGACTTAACAGGAAGAACATTGTCCATTGATTGTTGATGTGCACATATTATAGAGTTAATAAAGTTTACTAATGTTCTTATAATTCATGTTTTTATTCATCAAGAGATTATATTATCAATATCATGGCTTGTGCATTTATCTCTTAATGATTGATGGTGTATCAAAGTCTGATATTTGTAAAACATTGGATCTATTCATGATGAGCTCAGCTTGCAAATATAAGAAGGATAATAAATTAACCTAATTCTTTCAAATAAATCCTTGAAATATAATATATTTATGAAGCCTGCTTGGTGTTGGTGCTATAATCTCTATATATAAATTGAAGTAATCCAATTTAAATAAAATTACTCTAGAATTTATAAAATTTGTACCAAATACTTGGGTCTCCTGAAGCACCATAGTTCCTGCCATTGCTTCCCCAAGTCCCAAGAAACCCCCTCATTGCAAGTTACCAATATCATTTTGGAGCCAGCTCAGGAGATCCCAGCTGATGAAACTTATCAACAGCTAGAATGCAGCTCTGCTTGTTGAGTTTATAATTATGCCCGTTGGATTGTGTTGTTTTTATTTTAATAGAACTAACTTCCATTTTTCATCAGGTTATAAAATTTTGGTAGCAATAAAGAAGAATGACAACATTCTAAAAATTATAAAGTTTTTAAAGAGGTGGCCAGAAAATGTTTGTTCTTAATTGTAGTATTATTTCTAGAAGTACTAGTTGTTGTAGTGAGAAGTTTTGAGCTTTTGATATGGGGCTATAAAAGAAAATACTTAATGAGGTCATGTTTTAGATGTCTAGTGAATTCTTGTGCTACCACTGAATAAAGGCACTGAAAAAGACCGAAAACTGATAACAAGATTGAAGAAATTTGAATTTTTTTCTCATGGCATGTTAAAATATGCCTTGTGTATGTTTTAGTAAATCTGTAAATTCTTTTCTTTGAGTGAGGAGAACATTTAATATTGATTGGCTAAGAGATCAGTTGCAATGGTGATTTTTATGGGCATAATATCCGTTGATTATTGATGTTATACACATATTTCAGTATAAAATAAAGTAAGAAAGTTTGCAAATTTTCCAGTAAATTATGGAATTTTATTAATAAAGACATTAACATAACATTAATTATTAACACTTTTGGATTGTTGGTAACTTGGTAATCATCTTTTATAATAAACAGAAGATAATTTTTTAGTGATATATACAGAATTCTTAAATACTAATAGGAATAGTCAGTCAGTAAATCATATATAAAACTATATTAAATATAAATTTTATATTAGATCACTTTAAATGTGAAACATATATAATTGCTTCAATACCAAAATAATAAAAAGAAATAACTACCACCAGTGATAAATTCAAATAAAAAATCCAGTCAAGGATAATACATGGAATTACTTTTACTACACCAATATTTCATTTAGGGTAAAACATTTAAAAATTTAATCAATTAATAAAATGAGGAAACTCTTACAAAACTGATGATTTTGTAAGGATAGAATAAAAATAAAATGATAAAAAAGGACATAATATTACCACGATATAGTTATTTAAGGATAGTAGTGTCATCAGGGTCAAACTCCAATGTAGTAAAGATATTTTCCACTCTTAGAAAATGTCAGGCCCCTAATTTTTAAAGGTTAAGCAAAAACTAATCTACATTACCAAGACTACAATATACAAGACAAAATCTTTATTATTACAGATTTTCACATTCATCACATTAATAAAATTGATATAGCCAGTGTCTTAACTTAAAAGACAATATAAACTACAGCCCCAAAATTTCTTTAAAGGCACTAAAATCATTAATGTATTTTTTATAAAATGATAGTTCATCTCAAACAAAATTAGAAACATGTAGATATTCCTTTAAAATCCAGTTCCTTTCATTTTATCTAAATCCTAAAAATTTACTTGTTGACCAAGACAACACAATTCTTTTTCATCAGAAAAAATAAAACTGTACTGTAATGATCAAGCTAGTCTTAAATTAGTGAATGAATGATTTATTGAAAGAGGTATTTATAATTAGAAACACATTAATGATTGGCGTTAACATATGTTCCGCTCAAAATCAAATAAACTTATTTAAACATCTGGCCATACATTTTGGAGATATATAAAATTTATTATAATAAGAAATGTTATCACAATGATTCCTTCACTTGATTTCTTGAACCTGCAGGAGAAAAAATATATAAATTTACCATCACTTTAAAACAAAATAACTTAAGTAAATTTATTCAATTTTAAAGGCTAAAAAAATCCATGCTATAAAAGACTGAAACACAAATATATGCAAAAGAATGACCTACACCATTTCTTAAAAATCATAGCAATAGAATGAAGTAGCAATCAATAACAAAGAATCATGACCTAGGAAAATTAATGATGGATGTATTATTAATGAGGTTATTTACCATCAACATTAAAAGAATAACAACTAAAAAATAGAAAACTTGTCATTTATTCATACCTTTACAGGAAACAAAAACCTTAGTATGCATGAATTGTCAATTAAAAAAATTAAATTAAGGAAGCTCAACCCTCGGTCTAATCTAAGGCAGAGAAAAATTCCTAGCACAGGCCCTACTTTATGTTCTCAACTCTTGCCACAGATTCCATTAAGATTGTTTTATTAGGATCAACAACACAAAAATGCATTTATACATCCTTATTGGAGATTATAATGCCCATCATTTAAGAAAATAGTAATATATATTTTATGACAGTGTTATTGGAAAAATTAAGATAGGTATAACTAATTAAAATCATTTTTATTTAATATCCTTACTGATTTTTTTATTTCTTTTTTTCCTACATATACTTAAGTTTGATTTTTATATATTTTTTAGTGGTAAAAAACTAAGTATTCTTTGCTTAGTAATAATTAGAAAAAAAAAATGATATCTAAAATGATAGTATTATTTAAAATATTAATATTGAAATGCTAACTAACATTATTATAGATTTATTATTTAGTCATTCTTTCGGTTAGGTTTAAAAATTTTATCAGTGCTCAGATTTCAATCAATCACTTGCATTTATGGTTTTACCTATGATATATATGATAGTTTTATCTTAAATGTTAGTTATCATTGGATCTTGCATGTTGTTGAGTAATAAAACAATCTTAATATTATCAGTGGTGAAAGTTAAATAACATGAAGTAGAGAATGTGGTAGAAATTTTCACTAGTACAATCTGCAGGCAGCACTCTTTTGATAAGAGACGTGACACTAATCTACTTTTACCTTTGATTAGAAACAATGGTAAATAAGTTATCAATATATCATATAATTATTATTTATATTACCAGCATACAGTACTGTCTCTACCCAATGGGGCAATGAATAGGGCCCCTAACTCACACGACACAATCAAATTTACAAAAAATAAAAGAAGTATATATTGGTAATTATCAACTTGTGAACTGTCTAAAATAAATTATTTAAATGAAATTATTAGTAAAAACAAAATTAATACCTCCTTAGTAACACTATGGATGCATTCCAAAAGGATTTTGAATACCATCTGATTCAACCCTATTATTGCTGCTAGTTGAAGATTCTGAGCAAGTATTGAGATCAGATAATTGCTTTACTAAGTTTGATGTGTCATCTTCCATAACAGTCATTATTACCCAGATAATATCTAAAATAATAATTAAGGTTTTTATTAACATAAAAGAAATAATTAAGATCAATTGTTCCAAAATGAAAAAAGTAAAAAATACTAAATATTTGAAAAATGCTGTTTCACACTTAAGCACAACATATAATTATTAATCTTTATAGACAAACTTGAATAATTTTGGTACTATGAAAGGCTAACACTTATAATATTGGATCAATAAATACCTGGATTTTTATAGCATTAGTATTACTTGTGTAAACTTAGCATTATACATAATAAGTTAGTTTTGAATAGAATTTCATGGAGGAAGAGAATCAGATTAGGAAAGGTCTGTCAGAAGCTAAGGTTTGGAGGGCGGTTATATATAATTATGAAGACTGGATAAGTGTTTGAAGGATTTGAATAAAGGAGATTGGAGAAGTATGATATATGTGAGATTGGATAACTTAGTAGAGGAAGGATTCCAGAAAATGGAAGATCATTGGCTCAATATAAAAAGTTGTATCATTATTTGAGTTTTTCCATCTTCCTTTTATTATTCCAGGAAATAATTGTAATAGGAGAGGTAAAGCCACTTCAACCTCTTGATCATAAATACAACTACTAGAGAGGGAGATGGGTGCGGGAATCTCCGTCACTCATTAAGGAAAGACTGACTGATAGTGCCCTACTAACTCACTGCTCACGAATTCCAAGTCCCTATTCACACCAATGCCTACTGTCACCTCCATGTGGTGTCTCCCCCCCCCAGGAAGACATCAAACGATGGGACTCGTGAATGACAGAGGTGGGGCTCAGTACTCCAGGAATACTAGAGCCTGGTAACAAACACCCCAGCTAAGTGGAGGCTTGAGCTGTGGCTGAATGGCAGAGTATACAAAAATAGACTGTTTTTTATCAACCATCTAGGAGCACCAGGCACATCCCATTCTATTTAATGCCCACTGCAAGTAGAGGGGGTAGTACCAGCAGTGTAGTTTAAGCACCCTAATTCTCGTCGGAACAAAATGTCCACAATTTTTCAAATAATCTATTACCTACTACTACTGAGGAATATTCTTCTTACTCGAACTTTCTTATTTCAGGTGTCTTGGATGAGTCCATCAACCTAGACATCTCAGACGAATCCTCCATTGGTGTGATGTACACAACACTGATGGAGGAGATTGGAGGACTTCACGTCCTGGTGTAGAAAACAGAAGAGACTGCAGCGACATCAGCTCAAGCTGACATAGTTGACCAACCTACTTTTGCAAGGCAAGTCAAGACCCATACTTGACTTCTAACACTAGCCAATCTGTTATCACCAGTGATGTGGTGATGGGCACTGCAGCCTGCTCCACCTCCCTCTGAGACCTAGAGGAGGCATATTAGAAGGAAGACAAAGGCCCGACTTTTAACAGCTTCGTCTGAGGCAATGGTGCAACCCCTTCTTTGACTGAAACTGCGAGGTTCAGCAGAAGTTGCTGTTTCCAAGGGTCAGGCACAGGAGCAAAGGTGAAGCTTACATGAGGCAGAGCTGCCCAGTGGGTCAGTGGCCGTGGCTGCAAGGCTTCCACAGAGCTCTCAATCAGGCGTGCTGTTCACATGGGGGAAGGTCCAAAACAGACACCTGACTTAAGTGTGACAGTACAGCCCCAGGGTGCGGTGGCGAAGGCTGCAAGGTTCCCAATGGAGCCAGGAGTCGGAATTGTTACACCCTGAGGACAGGCACTGAAACACAGCAATTTGGCCATTGAGAAGGGGCTGTCCCAGGGCTCCGTAGCTGGAACAGCAAGGTTTCCCATAAAACTAGTGGCTGAGCCCAGAGAACAGACCCCTAAGCGGGGACAGGCTGTGGAAAAGAGGATTAGGAAGTCCCCTGGGACTTCTGCACCTGTTGCGAAGAAACCCAGGGGAATGGATAGCAAGCCTAAGAGCTATGCCAAAGCAACTAGTGGGTTTGATGTCGAAATTGTGCCTAGCAACTATCGCTAAACCCTGCTTACCAAGGCACCCTGTAATATTTTAAAGTATAAAATTACTAAACTCCTTGATACTCTAGATGAGTTTAGAGAGTTACACCCACTGTTCGGGAGTGCCAGCTATAGGATGGGTAGATGCGTCCTTTATTGCATCAACCAATTGGCTAGAGACTGGTTACCAATTATTCCTCCCAACATTTACACTGGGGAAGGAATCACCCTTCGCACTGGAGATGCTAAGGAGCTCCTTAAAGTTGCAAGTGTAGCTGTATTTCTTCCTGGCAGTAGGTTGCCGGGGGGGAGGGGGAGGGGGGGCAGAAGAATCCCGAAATCCAATCTTGAGGGCACAAAGCATGCAGATTGGTTATAGCCTGCATATGATGACCCTCAGGCATATTCAGAATATGACAGAGGGTCGGCCCATGAAAGTGGAATCCAAGGTGTCACTGCTGCCTGAGAGCTGTACAGGAAGTGGAATAGTGCATACGCCTCCAATAATCAAACAACCCTCGACATCGGGACTGACCGGGACAGTAACCATTGGTGGGGATGAGCCGAAGGGGCATGTTCATGCTGGTCCTGGAGGTGAACCCCCGACAGTGGCCCAGCCCTCGGCTATTGAGAATGATCTCGATCACGAAGCTGCTGCAAATCAATTTATACCATTGCATTGATGCATGTGGTGTGTTGTAGCAATACATTAGAGGATATTGATATTATTCTTATACAAGAACCTTACCTCTATGAAGGCAGGCTGAAAGGTTTGGGAATACCTCGATACAGAGTCATTTCTGAGCCCATGCATCCTGGGACCTGCATTGTTATTAAAAGTAATTTAAAACTGCTGCCTCTTTGGCAACTTTGCTCCTGGGATTTTACAGCACCTCAGCTCACACCACAAGGGGATTCAGAAAAGGCAGATAACACAATTTTAGCAGGATATCTGCCCTATGAAGACCAAACCCCACCACCAAACTTGAGAGGATCATGGAACTTGGGGAGACACAGATTCTAGCTGCCCTGGATGCCAACACACACCATGAGCTAAGGGGCAACTCCAACATCAATTCTAGAGGTGAAAAAATCTTAGACTTTCTTATTAATTTTGATCTTGACATAATCAACAGGGGCAGGAATCCTACCTTCTGCCTGTCAGATCAGAAATTATTGATATCACATTGGCAACAAATTACATTAGTCAATATGTAGTTAACTGGCATGTCTGTAATGAAGAGTCATGCTCAAATCATAAATACATCAGATATGATCTATCTGTTGATCTGAGATGTGATATGGTAAACAGAAACCTCAGTCGCACGGACTGGGAATCCTATAACTCACATCTCATTGAACTCACCAAATGCTGTCCAAAAGTAACATATAATATTTGGCATCTGAAATGTCCTAATGACTCACTGACGTATGCTATTGTGAATTCATACCACAGCAGTAATCCTGTCTGTAAACAAACATCCAACAGGAATGTCTCCTGGTGGAACAATGAACTCAATAAGCCAAGAACCTTCACTAGAAGGTTATTCAATGCTGCCAAAAGATCTGGCAGAAGGGATACTTACAGGTGGGCTCTTACAGAGTACCATAAATTGATTCGTAAAGCCAAAAGACAATCTTGGAGGAAGTTTTGTCTTGAGGTTGATAATATTTTGGCTACATGGAGCTTAAATAAAATTCTTTCCAAGCAATCCAATACTGGACTGTTGGGAACGCTTAAAAAGGGTGATATTAAGTCACTCAGTACCCATCCCCTGTGTGGAGCTGAAACCTCATGCAGGATCAAAAGAAGAAACTGACCACCATACAGAGATTGGCTCAGCTGAGGGTCACGGAAAGTAATAGAACATTGCTACATTGCAGGTGCAATGCCCCTGGATCTCATAATCCTCAAGGAGAATGTTATTGAAATTAAGAGGAAGGGGCTGGAAGCGCTTCTGGAGGGACTCAAAGAGAGGATTGGTGAGACCCCGAACCTATGAAAGAAGATGCTGCGGGAGGATTTTATTGCAGAAAGAATGGAATGGAAGGTGGTTGACCCGACATACTTTACATTGGGAAGGGATTGACCACCCGGGATCGGCGTGTCTCCAATAGGAGAAGATAAAGGCACACAAGCAGACACAGAACAAGACCAGGAGGGCTGGACAAGGCTGCGTACTAGAGGGGATACCTGGACAGATGCGAACCCGGAGGGCTGGACCTACCGGATGGATGCAGGTGGATAAGGTGTATACCCATCTTAAAGGCGCTCACCCAAGTACTGGGCTGCACCATGTTACAAAATTGTAACTAATTAAAATTAACTGGTACCCTCCATATAATTGTAAATAAATTTGTAATAAAGTTCATAAATAAAGTGTGAAAAAAAAATGAAGATGGCAGTGGCATACGTAATCCCAGCGCACTACCCTACTGCTGCCAAACCCCATATGGCAGAAATCCCAGGGAGGGAGAAAGAAAAAAAGGGTTGGAGCAATTAATCAGGTCAAGACAGAGGTTTAAGAGAGAATATGAGGATTTTTTTTTAAAGTCACTGCTATACGGATGATGGTGACGCCCAGGGATGTTAAGGGATTTTGGAGGTTGCTGGGAACTAAAAGTTTAAGGTACACACTGACCACAGGCCCCTGCAATGGGTGGGAATGTTTAAGGAGTCTTCAGCCAGAATTACGCATTGGCAGGAACTCCTAGGACAGTATAAAATGGAAATCATATATAAACCAGGCAAGCATGTTCACTCATCAAAAGCACAAAGCATCGACTCTCCCGAAGACTGAACCACCTCCTCACAACACCAGCGCTCTCTCTGCAGATCTACAAGAGCATCCTAAGGCCGGCACTTCTCTATGGAGCACCACTCTTCAAGTACCTCTCCGACGGCAAACAGCACCACCTTCAGGGTTTCCAGAACACCATGGATGGTCCGCACAACATCGTGGAAGAAGAAGAAGCCTCCAGAACTGCATCAACTCCTGGATCTGCCCGCAGTGCCAGAGTTCATTGGTCAATGTCAAGTTCTTTGACTCCCTCCAATCACTGACCAATCCACTCTTCCAGGCACTGACACCAGCACCTCCACCAGTCCGATGGCAGGATCTACACCCACGAACACCACAACCCGGCAATTAATCCAGAAAAATTGACAATGACAAGGTTTTTAGTGTTTTAGTGTAACGTAGAAAGACAAAAAATTGAAGTGCGCCCCAGCACCTCACATATTTTTAAAAATTCTTGTTATCTCCAATTCCTTGTTATTGTATTAGGCCATTCCTTAGAATGGAGCACTGCTCCAGTAAAAGGACACAATCCAAAAATTGTATATAATGTATAATGTATATATGTTTATATTTTGTATTAATTTTTTTTTCATATAAAAAGGGTTTTGATACAAAAGAAAAACTAGGCAAAGAAAATGTGGTAGACGATTGGTTGTCTCAAGCAATAACAGTAAATGTAATATAGGAAGAGAATGGGGAACCATCTAGGCAATTCCTGCGGGAGAGGAAAGGGCAAAAACTAGGAGGGTAACATGGGAGAATTTAAAGGTCATGGATGGGATGGAAGTGACCAAAATCGGGACAATTGTATATAGTAAGTTGCAGTAACAGCTGTAAGGAGATACAGGAATATAAGGGCCCATTCAGGGTGATAACCATAAGAGAACATGATGTTACTACAGAGAGTATTAAAGAGGAAGGGTCATATTGAACAACTAAAATTCCCACTATCAGGAATGCCTGTGCAAGAGTAATTTGGAGT